>NW_010417131.1:16325-34222 GCF_000710305.1 Buceros rhinoceros silvestris | reverse complement strand
CTGCTGAACAGTTTTTCATTTAAATGTTTAAAACATGTAGGATGGCATTGTGACCTTGAAAACTCATAAAAATCATGGAGCATCCCGTCATTATCTGTGGTGTTGTGTGAGCTAAATAGACAGTATTGCAGAAATTGTGTATTTCAAGGGCTTCAGCTGACACACACATACCTAGGATTGCTGGGGGCTATTATCTGGACTACTTATCTTGTCACTTAATGATTTTCTGATCAAGTCAACGTGTTGAAGCCGCAAAAGCCTGTGTCTTGCACAAGCATGAATAGGCATTCAAGCATTGTGAGCAGTGTGACACCAAAGATTTAGAGTTGTCACTTGTTGGAGACAACAATGATGCAGGGTTATTTAATTAATAGGAAGTTTTTCCTGTTGGAGGTGGTGTTGTCTTAACTGCAGTATCATATATGTCTGCAGTGGAAATTTTCTCTTAGGCTTACTTGCTTTGTCTACATTAATGTAGCTGTCTGATCTCTAAGTTACTTCTTTTCAGCTCAAAGAGTCTAACCTAACGACTTGCCAAATATTCAAATTCTCTCCAAACTGGGAATAAGATGAAGACACAGCTTTTAGAACTTGCTGAAAGGTCTTTGGTGCTCAAGATGATCGGTGTTTGTCAGACCATGTGAGAATGGGGTCTGGCTGACTGCATGAGAAGGATAAAGTAGCAATTCAGAAATATTATGCCTATGTACCTTTTATTTTTTCTTTTTCCAGTCCACATCAGGAGTAAACTAAGATGGTGTTTTGTCAACAAATGCCTGTCTGTTTCTGCTCTTCCTGTGTTGGCTCTTTGGGGTTTTTGAGGGGGCATTGGAGAACTACAAGAAACTCAGAGTAGAAGAACTCCAGAAAGTTCCTCCAGGGCTGTTTCCTGTGAACCAGTTTAATGAGGACTCCAACAAATAGGATCAGTCAGGTAACCTTGAGATGGAGGGCTGGAAAGACATCTGATATCCACCCTGAGTGCTCACAACGGGATGTTTACTCCATTCCCAGAGTAATACAATCTGAGAGGCCATTCCGCTCTCTGAGCTGCTGTCTGCTTTAACCTTGTAAACAGACTATTTTCTTTGCTGTAGCACTTGCGGGTTTTGTGGTCTTTTTTTGGGGTTTTTTTTTTTTTTTTTTTTTTTTTTTTTTTTTTTTTTTTTTTTTTTTTTTTTTTTTTTTTTTTTTTTGAGAGTGTTAGAACACATTAAACTCCAGCTCTGGCTTGACATCTGATTCCCAGTGGAAGCAGGATCTTAACTACTGACCTCCCCTGTAGGGAGAATTGCAGAGACAGTGTAATAAACCAAGGAAAGACCGCTTGCCAGCCAGGCAATAGAGAATGAAGTTGTTCTGTGTGATCCAGTTTGTGATTTTTCTCACTTCTTTAGATACAGCAGAGACTGCAGAAAGTGACCACGTAACCACATTAGCCAATAATCCCTCTTTGTTCTCTGAAGTTTGTTGTTAAGGGAACTGAAGAGGTAATGTTTTTGTGCCCAAGAGCCAAAAAATTAGATTAAAGCCAGAGATTTGTTTCCCAAAGTTCATGGAGGTCCTTCTCTTTAGGTGTGTGTCTCTGCCCGTAAATGGGCAGGAAGCTAACTGGTATATCCTTAAGGGTTGTATCCCCGTTAGAAATGATTCTTCATTAAGGGTTGGTTGTCTCGTGGGTCTTTGCCAAGTTTTTTTGTTGTTATTGTTGTGGTGGAAGTTTTTAACATTTTCATTTTAACCATCGGAGAGTGACCCCCAGGGTCTGGGTGAACTTTCCACTACCTCTGCATGTATCAGAGAGTATTTCCTTGCCTGAACTGCGTGAAAGGAGTTCTCATGCAAGCCAGCACAGATTCAATAGGGATATTCTCTTTTGTTCTTCTGATTCTCTAGGGACTATGTTCCCTCTGTTTATCTGCCTTGCTGAGGATGTGTTTTTTAACAGGGTCCTTAGCTGGGAAGCTGGTTTTTGCGTGCTTTCATCTCAGGTTGCATTCATTAGCAAGAACCTTTCAAATGCAATTTTGTGTAAGCGGCTGAAGCATGCTTTTTCTTCTTTTCTTGCCTGTGTTTCTATGAACTTTTGTTTATTTTATACATTGTAAATTATTACAAACTTATTTATATTGTGGAACATACAATGCAAATATTCATGTGGCTTTTGTATTAGCCTGTCTTAAGATATTAATTGCTGCAAGATAACTGGTTAACAACAAGTTAACTTCATCCAAAGAATTAATAAATTACACAAAGGGTGTAAAGGGATACCTTAATGGTAAGCCAGGGTCTCCAGCACATTCTCTGGAGTATTCAAACAGCAGCAGACTGTGCCCTGCTGGGGTCAGAAGACAGTCACTCTCCAATAGACAAGGTCGCATGGAGGTCTCTTGAGAACTGAGGGGCTGAAGAGGTGTGTCACATCAGGAAGAGAGTTTATCTACCCCTGCAAAGGTTTTTACTTGGTATTTTGATTTGCTGTCCTGAAGTCTGATCAGTTCCACACCTGTGACAGTAATGCATTTTCTGTCTTACAGTGGGGAGGAATGAAAAACAGTGGTTTGACCTTGCTCAGAACGTTCTAGATGCAGAATTCAAGAATGCAGATTGTTTTGGCTTTTGGATTCAAAATTGTCACATTCAATTTTAATGAAGAATTTGTGTACCACCTTTCATATCTCAAATAGTCAGCTCCTGGCACTATGGAAATATTGAAATATCTTAATTTTCAGAGTTTGTCATTACTGCTTCCGCCAAACCTCCAAGATACTGTCTTTTTTTTTTTTTGTCTTATTATTATTATTGTACCTGTGACTCTGGAACTCATTTAAAGTCTTAAAGTAATAAATCCAAACATCAAAGCTGTAAGGAAGAGACAGCAGTTGAAAATACATCCTTCAATCTCTAGCTTCCCTTTCCACCTTCTGTTATAAGACAGACATACTTTTCTCAGTGAAATATGTTCTTATTGGCACCTTTGAACCTCAGTATAGCAGCAAGAAAATGTTCTTTGGTTTTACCTTGGTAATTTTTCTTATCTCAAACCCTACTCAGGGTCGTTTCTGATAGGATACATTGGCTGTTTATAAAATGAAAAGTTAGTTCTTTACAAATGTTTAATAAATGTAGAATGCCAGGGGGAGAAATAGAAAGAATATTATTTACTTTTAAATTATTCTATAATTACAGGTATATTATTTTTAGTAATGAAACATTAGTCTAAGCAGGACAGTAATAGTTGGAGTGACAGTGAAAGAGAATATACTCAGCTTTATTAGTCCTCTGAAGACAAGAGGACCTGTTAAGATTTCTGTAGGTACTCAGGTACTCAGATGAGTACCTTTTCCCAAACATATTACTGGAGATTTAAAGGATACTGTAGACAGCATTTATGCATATATGTCACTTTTTAAATGAAACGATGCTGTCCAATATATATTATTAAGCCAAGGTGAAACACATCAGTGATTTAATTAATAAGCATTCTAATTGTATTTTGTTCCATATGAATCCCTTGCTAATGTTGCCTCACTGTAAACAGGATTTTAATTGAGGTCGTGCCCAGAAAGACATATTTTAATTAGACTACACGTAGATGAGAGATGAGAAAACAGAGGTAATAATAGCCCGTAAAATTAAACATGTTTGCTAGGTCTGTGATTTTTATTTCTGTAACTGGATTTTCATCTCTACGAAGCATCATTATCACCATTGCTGACAAACAGCACGAGGTCTGTCTTGAAGAACTCTGGGTCAACCTGACAGCTCCAGGTGAACAACCAAGCGGTTGGACAGATGATTTCTGCCACCTTCATCCTGATGCTCCTTGCTGCACAGCTGCCACCCAGCCTCTGTGTGGATCTTGTATTCCTCTGCTGAGCCTGACCTATATAATTTCTCTCTCTCTTCTTTTTTTTAAATTTAAAATCCAGCTGCAAAGTGAATATGGTTCACCATACCAATGAGTTTTCAGGCATTTTAGAAGTGATGCATCACCAAAAAATGCCCTGCTGCCTTAAGTTATCATCTTTCTGTTTGATAGACAAGAAATTGGTTGTGCTTAGCTTATTTAAAAGAAAATCTCACAGATTTTGACTAAGCAGAAGTCAGATATTTTCCATGGTGTGGAGCCCACTGGAGGTTCCGGGTTTTCCTGCTCTCCCCAGCTGAGATAACAGGAAATTGCTGAGCTGTAGAAACAATTCTGCTAATTTCCAATTTACAAGGGACATATTTATAATCACAGTTTCCTTCCCTTTCTTCACACTTTCCTCATCCAAACAGAAAGTAATGTGGAGTTCAGAATTATTCTGGTCAGGCATTTTTCAGGGGCTTCATCCTGGGGTGGCACTTACACATGTTTATTTCCAAACAGATGTGCATTCTGAATTATGTAGGCAACATTTCCTTGTCTTATCGCTTTTCCAACTCTTTCTAGTGGCTTTCAGTACACCTTACCTTTACCTCTACTTGTAAAGTAGAGGTAGCAAGAAGCATTCACACACTCAATATTCTTAGATTTTTAATTTATTTATTATTTTATTTATGGATAAATAAATTCCAACTGACATTGTTTATCCAAAAGCAAAGCATGAAAATGCCCAGAAAAAGACCATTTTCCTGTAGAGACTATTTGATTGAAAATTGCATTTGAGCCCTGACTAGCAGCACCTTGTTTTGTGTGGAAAGCTATTTGACAGCGTGTGTGATGGGGTGACTAAGCATATAACATAACCCATCACAAAGAATCAGTCCCTGCATAAATGTCAAAACCTGAAGGTCCAGCAGATTGAAATGCTTATTGTGATCCTTGCTGATGATTTCTGCACTGCTGATGGTGATGCTGTAGCACTGCACTCTGCATAATGGCTCTCAGCTCAAAGTCAGAAAACTTTCTCCTTCTGCAGCCCTGGAGAAAGTAACTTTCTTGCCCTAGATTTAGAAACAGTGCTGGCATTGCACTAATAATCTGCAGGTTCATCATGTGTCTGTTTTAACTGCTTGTTGTTGTTTCCACTACGACTGAACTAGATAGGCAAAGACAAGAAGCAATTGTTTAAAAGAACAAAAGTAATGGATCAAAAGGACAATAAGCAGTGGTTTAATAGAGCGTGTTGTGTCAAATGGTACTGATTACAGGTACATGTTGGATAGACATGTTGGATAGACCAGGACGTGAGTCATGGCTCTGTTTACATGAGAGAAACCGGAGTATCAAGAGCAACATTTACATAAATTTAGATCAATCAGTGAATTCAGAAGATACTAAATATACATTTATAGGCTAGAGTTGTTCCATTGTTAAAAACTGGAAGGAAAGTTATTTTAAGATTAAACGAAGAATACAGTTATTGTACCATATATGGCCACATTAGACAGGGACTCCATTAGAAGGGAACTGAAAACTAATGTGTACTTTATTTTGAGATTAAAAGGTCAGTTCTGCATCAAAAGTGAGTAATTGGTTTAGGCAGAAGGAGAGGTTGGATGCAGAACAGACACGCACCACTCTATCCAGCACTGCCTAGCAGACCCCCTCCATCAGAGGGACACGGCTACGATCTTTGAGGTAAAGTAGTGGCAGCAGTGGAAATCAAGCGTGAAATTGAGTCACAAAAGGTCAAACAGAATTCTCATTTCAATCATCACAGACAAGTTTTATGGTCCAAGAAACAGGACCTTAAAGACCTTTAGCTACATTTTTAAGAGGTAGACAACTCTCCAAGTGTGTTTCTCCCACCAAATCCCAAACAGTGTAATGAAAACAGTGCTTATTAAAATAAAGCACTTGAAGTATGTTGTCAGAACATATATGAATCAAGGAGTAAGGCTTCATGGAAGAAGTTCGAACATAAAAGTTAAATTCCCCTCAGCTGATGTAGAGGAAGAATGTATACAAAAGAAAATTATAAATGGAGGAAATGTGAAGTGTTTTTACTTTGCTATCCAAGGGGAAGCTAAATGGGGGTGATATCTAATATGGGAGATGGTATATTTTCACAAATAATACCTTGAAGGTTGTTGAATTAATGTGTTCTTTTGCCAAAGGCTGCTTTGTGGAACAACACAAGACAGACGTATTTTTATGAGTACAGTGCCTTCAAAAGTCAGGATAACTTATTCACAAATATATAAAGCATCTGCCTACCCAGATTGAACGCACTCCTCAGTGTAAAATCCTTCATCATGCAGAAAAGCACCTATCTTGCATGACATGTGACAAGATATCAGGGAATATATTTACCTGAAGAAAACTAAAGAGTGGGTAGAAGGTTTTGAAGTTATAATTTATACAGTTTCTTTGGTGAATAGAAAGTGAATTTTGGAATGAAGATTTGCTATTCTCCGTTCCCTTTTGCAGCACCTGGGCTTGGCCAGCACCACCTTCTGAGTTAGCATCCTGCCCAGGGACACTGAGACATGGATATGTTGTTTGCTTCTCCAGACATCTTTCTGTATTGAACTGCTTTCTGCCTTTGCATTCTTCCCAGCTCATGGAAACATCTGATGGGTATTTACTCATGGAAACAGAGCTTCTGCTTGTTTGTAAAGCAAATAAGGGAATTAAATCCATCCCAAACTTCTCCCATGTGTCTCCTGTCATCCCCTCAGATTTCTGTCCCTAACAAAGGACTCCTACACCAATGCCTTACCATTTGCTTCTTTTAATAATCAGTCACCACGACACTTTCAACGGGACCTCCTTTTTTTTTTTTTACTGGAGCTAACTGGCTGTTAAGTGTAAGCACATGTACGGACTGCTCTCTGGCCTCAGTTAATTTTCTTTTTCAAACAGGGTCTGTTGCACATTGGTGTTTGTAGGCAGTTAAAAGATTTACCTACCCTTGTTTCAATTACTCCCTTATTTCCAGTGTGACTGGAAAAAAGAAGTCTCTGAAAACAGGGCAAATGGTTGCTTGAGCACGCATCCAGCATGACTGTTTATAGGAAGCAGGGCACCCTTGTTTAATTGAAATATCATCACTGCATAACTGACTAACTAATTGGGAGTAGCTAAGACAGGGTGCATCTTTTCACTCTGAATGCTACAGCTAGGAAAGAGTATCATCATGGGTTATTTGTTGACTTTTCCTACCAATGTAAGGTTAAGTGTAAATACTGAATCAAAACAGACAAAAAAATAAATTGACACAAGATCTGAATAATTATTAAACAATAATTATAAAATAATTCAAGATTTAAAATTTTAAATCAAAATGTGCTCTCAACATTCTGATTTTTTTATAAAATAATAAGACAAAAAGAGGTTCTTTTAATCCTTTTTTTTCTTTTTGTCCTGTCTTTGACTTGCTTTAGGAATAATGTTTCTTCTTTAGTTAGCAAATATGAAAAAAATTGTTCACATTATAATACAAGTTTCACTTATTTCACAATATAAGAAAGCAGAGGCAACACTAATTTAGTTAAATGACATTAGTGGTCAGTAAAGTGCTGCATTACAGGATAAAATAGAGCTGCTAAAAGTTCCATGAGAACTTGACAGGATTCACTTCTGATTCCCACAGTCTGATTCAAACTAAAATGTGGGCTTTGACAACTAAAACAATGCCACAGAATAAAAAGAAGCTCTCACTGGAAGAGACGGACTTGACCATGGATATTTTAATGAGGGGTCATGCTTCTATACCAGAGATAATAATCCCCTTTCATGGGTGAGATAGCTTTTATTTCATCATGAAAGCTATACTTGAGTATTACATTTGTTCGCATTCAGTTACGGGATCGAGTGCGCAGTACTGCTTTGTCGTCCCCCAAGCTGTGCTTCAACTCACAATGCGAATGTCACTCTGGGGATGGGTGACTTGACGTTGACAAGTGATTTCTTGGCTTTTAGAAAAAAACTTCCCCACACGACAGGTCCATCACACTATAAGGCAATTGTGCTCTGTGACTGTCTTTCATAGGAAGACATACCACAAATAAAATACTGCTCAGGGCAAGAATTGGAAGAATGATGTTTTCTCTGAGACACTAATATTTTTATTTTTCAGCTGTGCATTTGTTTAACTTAATCTTTATAATTACTTATAAACTTATAAACTTATAAACTTTATAATTACTTATAGATTAACAGATTAAGGAATCACTTAGAGCAGTTTACTTGTTGTATGTCTCCAGATATATATTGATAATGCCATGAGAATATTAAATGCCATAATTCATAATCCTTTGCCATGTAAGCTTTCTCAAGTAATTGAGACCTTGATTTAAATCCCACTGGAATCAGTAATATAACAACTTTATTTCATGAGCTTTGAATCAGTCCTGGTTTACGGTAGTCCTGGTATTAGTACCATAACTAAGCTTCTTGGTGAGTATAGGCATAAATGTGCATTGTGTGAGCAAGCAATTTCACCCAAGAGTTTATCTAGATGTGTGCACTCTTCATAAGTCCACAGTGTGAGTTTATTGGGCCACAGAATTTATTCAGCTCCTCATAGTTTCAAGTCCACCATGAAACCAGGTGGTCTACAAACTAGAAAACATGAGCGGAAAGAAATGTGCACTGATTGCAATATTTTGAACTGAAACAATGAAGTCAGAGATTAATGTCATTATCTATTCTTGCTCTTTTTTCACTTTCAGAAGAAAAAGTGCTCAGAGTGGTTGGAAATGCAGGCCAACCACCTGTAAAACTCCTCTATGGCATATATCCCAGTTTTGTTGCACTGGGAATGAATTGTTCAGCTGCAGACTGGATATCAGGAGCTAATGTGTATATACCACAGACATTCAGAGGGCAATGGCTGAAGAGTAGGCAGTTTAAAGATCTCCCCAGAGAGCAGGGAGGCTGGTTAACAAAATTCTTTGGCCTCCTAATCATACCAATAACAGAACATAAATATAAAACACACAGGGCCAGGTCCTGTCATTGCATTTTTAAATAAGTGTCTATGTCCAGTGCAAACAGAGCCCCCAAACTTGCCACCTTAAACTCTCAGATTTTGCTTTAGATTAATTTTTTCTTTACAAATTCCTTGCAAGAAATCAAGCATGTTCTCAATTAATCTTGCCTAGAAGTGTGAAGTTTATTAGCAGTTGAAATACCTACTAGTATGCTTGCAATACTTGTATGAAGAATGAACATGCATGTATAAAATGTACCAGGCTGTAATGGATGCACTCAATTCCCTTAACCAACGAGCAGCAGTTTGGTGCAGTCTCCAAAGGAGGTAAAGGCCTGAGTTGAAGCCAGGTCAAGAGCTCCTCTGGGAAACCCACAAAGGAAGAGAGTGGCACAGTGAGCACCAGTGCACCTGAACTTGCGTAACTGCTCCTTCAGTTAACACATGAAAAGTGGGAGGCTTTTCCAAGACTCATTTGTTGAGGAACAAAGAAAATTGTGGGCACAAGGATTCTCATGCAAACCTTTTCCATTGTATGCAAATTGACTATAAGACAACCACTTTAACCGGTAAGTATGGTATGACAGCCTAAGTGAGCTTTCTTTGAGACCACCCTCCTAGGCAGCATGCCTGCATAGCGATGATCTCCCCTAGAGCTGGGATGCCTCTCTCTCATGGCAGTGAGACCTTTTATTGATGATAGACCATAGGATGAGCCCAATTTGAGTTCTATCTGAATTGCAAACAGACTGCACACCAGGCAACTCTCCACCTGAGCAGGGACACCTCTTAAGGCTTGAGATTCCTTAATAGAAACTAAGAGATCCTTCCATACCCAAGGCGAAGAGATCCCTTATTCGGAACAGATCCTTGGTAAGTGACTGATAGTATGCTGAATTAATACTAATGAAATCCATATGTCTAATTCCATTAGACATAAACCATTAACCAAGTCTGGGACTAAGTATGGATCCAGACACACCTAGGCTTCTCTCTGAGAACGAGTTTAGAAAGCAAGGGATCCCATTCTGAACCACATATCAATGGGAGGTTTTCCTTGCCCTTGGCATCTCTTCCATTAGACATAAACTGTTGACTAGTTCTGGGACTAAAACTGGACCCAGCTGTACCTTGTGCATCCTGTCACCTTGCCAGCATGGAGAGTACTATTATCTGCCCTAGGGTCTGGATACTGCTGAGGAACTAATCAATTTCTTTAATTAGATTTATTACTAATGTATGAGGGCCTTTAATCCAAAAACACAGACACTTGTTTCCAATTAGGGTCTGATGGTGTCCTTAGGAAAGCATATTCTGTTTAAAACAATGGGTATCATATAACAGTATTTTACTGTGGAGAGTGCGAAGTATTCCTGCTAAATCCTGGCTGTGTGGTGGGGTCTTAAGTCCAGAAGAGACCAGCAGGCCAGATCATGCAGTCTGACCTCGCAGGTTTTAAATTCCATCCAGCATCTCCTAAATGGTGTGCATTGACTTAGGCTGGAGTTTTTTAGCCTGATTACTAGTGCAAGGTACTATTGCCCATCACAAGTGGGGAATGGGAGACTACTACACCCCCCAAATCCCAAGACCCTCTCCAAGGGAAGGAATTGATAGGTTGAGTAGTCCATTGTGTTTCAGGGGAATATAAAAAGTTCAAAAGCCACAAGCACTCCATCTTGGAGAGAATTTCCTTTTAACCCCAAATCTAGCATTGCTTTTACCTCTGTGTGTACAGGTGAAGCAGGAGACATTAAAAGAGGGGGTCACATCATGAGGGAACTCTGCCCTCTGCCATCTGCTGCTGGAGGAGGGAGAAGGAAAATGGCAATAAAGCTGTGCACAGAGAAGATGGTTTTCCTGGCTCCTGAGGGCACCGGGAAAAGAAAAAGCTGTGGGAACAAAGCAAAGCAGTCTTGAACATGGTCCATAAGAAATGCACTCTCAGCCAATTCTTTTGAAAATGTCAGGAGGTAAATGGAAAAATTTTACAGATTGCACTGTAAAGTTATCAAATGAAACTCTGAGTTGCAATATGTCATTTTCATTCAAACTTGACTGCAAAATAAAAGCATTATAATACTCCTAAAACAAAATGAAATGAAATATTTCATTTTATTAAGCTCTTCATTTTGGCATATTGTGTTTCATTTATTCTGAATCAGTTTTTTCCCCTGATTTGTTTCTCATGGTTTCATTTCGACAGAATGAAAAAATATTTAGTAATTCTTTTGTGCTTTGAAACCTGCCATGAAAAGCCCTGGATGGCAGCTAGGTGGCATTACTATTGTTTCTAGGCGTTTTGCTTCCCATTCCTTCTGTTATGCAAAGATTGCACCACCTCTGCTTCCACAGATTGAAGCTTAGAGCATATTTTGTGGCAATTATTCACGATGTTCCCTAAATTCTTCTCTGAATCACTGCTTTCTAAGAAAAATAATCTATTTTCTAGGAACTGTGTTTCTTGTTTGTTCTCAAAGACGAACATTTTATTATTTGCAATTTACAGACATGATTGTCAGAACTGTTAATTAATGGTTTCTAATAAGACTTTTCTAGCTTTCTTCTTTACTGTCACCTCAGCAGTAAACACAGTGGTTTAGACATAGACTATTTTATTAGCTAAGGTTTCTGCATTACACATAATGATCGATAAGAAATAATCTATTATTATTTTGCTCCTGAACTCAATGCCCTCATACTTTTAAAATTACTTATATCCTCTGCCAAAGGGGAGTGATCATATGCAGCCCAATGGCTTCACTTGGCTGGCTTTATTTAGAGCAGTCCTGGAACAAATGATCAAAATTCCTGAATGTCCCTGCCTTCCTTGCAAACAGGTTTTCCTTTGCTCAGGAATTATTTGTACCATGAGCTGACTCGAATTGCAGTGAGATCTGTTTGTGCCTGCTAGTGCTCTCCCAGGAGAAATTGTACTGAAAACCAACTGGGCCCATTTCCCTAAGACAGATATATTCCTTAAACATAGCAAAAAAGAAACTGTAAATCTGTGCATGCCATCTGGCAGTCTCAGGTGTAAAAATTCTAGCAAAGACCTGTTGAAGGAGTCAGCCCAGAGTGCTACTTGAGGTTTCTTTGGAGAAAACAGAAGGTGTTGGAAAAGTAATTCTGTATGAGTCTAAGGGAAACTTCCTTGGAAATGTGATGCTGGTAGAGGGAAACTTCCATAAACAAATCTGAGAATGTGTCCTTACCCTCAAGTAGGATCAAGTATAGATGGAAGAAATGATGGGGAAAATGCTGGTTGGTGCTTCTCTGCGTTGTAAGAGAGCTGTTGCCATCCTACATTGATGCATAATAAATGAACTGGGGTGGGGTTATTTTGTCGGTGTCCTCATGCGCACTGAAAAGGCAAAAGCCTTGTTGAACTACAAGGTCAGTGTTGCTTACAAGCTCCTTTGAGATGGATGCAAGAGCTACAGTAACTCTGTCTTCAAGTGACATTAAGTGAGTCTACAAAGTAAATAGTTTTTGTGTAAGACATGGCTATAGCAAGATCCATGACCAAAGAACACGAGACAAAGGTGAATGATCACATTCACATCCTCTATGCTTCCACCTGGCTTGCACCAGATGCAAGAAGGGGAGAGAGGCCAACTCCACCTGCCACTTCAGAATCTCTTATGGATTTTTTTTTCCACTGGTGCCTTCTGAGTGTTCTGCTTTCTGAACACTTTGTCACACCTTGGCTGTGTGGCTGCATTCCCCCCACCCCGTGCTCTCTAACTTCAGAGCACTTGCTCAGCACATGCAGAATGCTGCTGCTCTGCAGATCAGCACAACCTGCACTCACCAAACCACGTTTGAAAATGGTGCTCTTGTGAGAGGTTTTCTCAGTCTTAACCGCTGGTCAGTCAAATGGAGACCAGCACGAACTGCAGCTTGATAGATCACTGTTTTTCCCCCTGCAGCTTCCTTAAACAGTGAGGAATTGTTTTCAGGAAATGGCAGGAAAGTAAGAAGCTATTATCACAACAAACACTGAACGGTAGGCTGCTGCTCTTTTGAAACAGCTGTTTGGGTTAGGAACTGTGTGATATTCGACGAAGACCTACTCTTTTCTCTTAGTAAAAGGACTTCCCTACCTTTAGCACAAATCGTATGGATCAATACTAGTGGATTTGTTAAGAATAATGTGCGTTTAACACCCAGCATAATTTGCAACTAAAAAACAATTACACCAGTTATGAATAAAGACAGATATTCAAATGTACACCCAGAATCCTGCCCTTTGGTGGTGCAAAAACAGTGTTGTGAATGAACCACAGGTCTGCTAGCAGGAGCAAACTATACCAAGCAGCTCTTTCAAAGCTGACAAAGGGCTTAGGCGCCCAAAACCTCCTCTGCTCTTTCCTACCATATATTTTTGTCCAACAAAAGCCACATACTCTTTGCAGCCCTCTGCAATCCTGAATAAGGGGAAAGGATTTTAGTGTGGCTCTCCATTTGGCATAAGTTAAAGCAACCATAAAGATCCGCTGCCTTATATCTAAGCCGAATTAACTCCACTAGTCCCTTGCCAGAAGGGAAGTTTGAGAAGTCAGTCATAAACCTGTCTTCCTTATCTGCTTTCTGCATACAATGTCAAATTCAGCAGTTTCACAAATTTGCTAAATGTCTCAAAACACATCGTGATGTTTCTGCATTGGTTTAATATCTTGTTTTCATTTAAATAACTATGAATCAGTAAAATCAATAAATATATTTATTTACCATTTGTCACTAAGTGCAGAATTTAGATATATGTAACTGACATAACTTACACTGTTAAAGTAAAACTACTAATGGTAAACATACAGGGCAAAAAAGCAATTTTAAATATTACTTTAGAGGAGGAAGAAAAGAAACTGAATTTAGATCCTGCAACACCCATGACTAAAATTACTAGGAAAAAAGATTAAATCCTCTGCATTGCCAAAGGAAAAAGATAATGGATTGATGGAAAGATTTTGACTTATCTGAGTTGTAATGAATAAATAAGCAGGTTTCAGTTTTGCGATAATTCATCACAGCTGGTTGGATCCTGTGACAGAAGTAGCAGACGTGCAGTGCATCCAAGTTACACGTTGCATGCCAGTGCCTACAGCAGAGGTCTGGTTAACCCTTAATAGCTCTTAGAGCGGAGGACCATGGCTATGAAAGCTAAGAGGAAGAAAGTTCTTTGAAAAATTGTGGAGAAGCTAGGAAAGCTGGTGAGCAAACCAGAAGATGGTTCCTGATGGATACCATTTAAGTTATGAACACCTTTCTTTTTGGGCGATAGAGAATGTTCCTTTGTGCCAAAACCAGAAGTTATTGAAGAACTCATCACAATCCAGAATAACCACAAAAATGGTGAGATTTAGCAACTAGCTTTGCAGAAGGGAACACAAAAAACCAAAGTAATAAAAAGGAGTTGAACTTATTTGGATCTGCTCCTGGAAGTAAATTTTGAGCCAAAATGAATATAGTGTACTAAGTATGCAGCACGTACAATACGAATGTCCCACCAACATGAAAAAACCCGTATAAAATCTCACCCCAAACCATCACAACAAATCTGGTCTAAAACTGACAAAGGGAAAAGTAACTTCTGTATTGTATATATATCTTTTAAAGTCAAAACTCTGTTGTATTACTTGGATTTGTCTATGCATTTATTTTCTCTTTTTTTTTCCAGAAAAAAACCAGCATATTAACAAACATGTATATGTTCAGATCACAGGTCATGCTTATTAAAGCAGAAGGACTTTCTTGATGGATGGTGAGTTTTCTACACAGCAAATATGCGAGCTATGTCAAAAGAAATATGACCCCTAGCGTAACTCCAAGGTGAAAAATAAAAATTACAGAACATCTGTATCATCTGAAAATGTTTTTTAAAAAAATCTGTATGTAATACTTCTTTCCCCTGTATTTTATAACTTACAATTTCATTGTTTTCTTGTACTGGTAGAAATTTTTTGTCAGTTATTACAAGACTATCTTCCACAGGTTTGTTGTGTAGTTGTGCACTGAAAACACTTCTCTTTCAAGTAACACTTCTAAATGTATTATTCTTATAAGAACAGCTCCGATTAGCCATTGAAGTCCTGCTAAGCTTAACTGGTCTTCTACAATGCAAGCAGTATTCTTCTTATTCAGGATTTTTTAAAAAATTTTGTTTAAATTATGGTCTTCACTTGTCTTTAAATTAAAACAAAAAAATTGCTTGGGTTTGTTCCATAAGTTTTTTAAAAAACCCACTGAAAATATTTTCTTTTTCAGCTCAGTTCTCAAGTCATGAAAATGTCCACAAGTGCAATTAACAAGTTAAAAAAAGTCACATTACGGACTAAACCTTAAAGAGCTACAGTCTAAAATTATTGTATCTCTGGGTTTTGATAGTATCTCTTTCTTTCGTAAGGAAGAAAGGGTTATTCAAGGGTATGCCTTTCAAAAAGAACTGAATAATTTAGAGGAGTAAGTCCCTTTGCAAGGAGAAAGTGGTCCTAAAGTAAAGACTCTTAAAGGCCACAGGAGAGAATTCATTAAGTTCAGCTTCATCTTGCCTGTTACTAGGTTTTGAACTTGAAACTGAATTGCTTTGAAATAAAGACAAATGAGCAATCCAAGGGAATACCGTCTCCTGACACTGCTTTAGGGAATGTGTATTCTCATGAAACAGAGTCTTGGCTTGGCTTCTTGCCTGCAGTTGATGGCTGCACTGATAAGATGAGGTCATAACATTTGGGAATGGGGACTCGATATAACTTAGGACTTTATGTGATCAAGGTATTTTCCGAGACTACAGCTACGGAGCAGTAGCAAAAGGAAAACTGTTCTAAAGGAGGACAAAAAGTACAAGTAAGGAACCACAGGAAGGAGGAGAGCTATGGGGAGGTAGAAAATGACAGGAAAGATAAGGCAAAATAGCTCACCTGTTGAAGATCTTGAGAGTTGATTGGTACAGCTTGATGGGAAGTCAATGAAGGTAATAGAGATGAGACTAGAGGCAAAGTGACAATAGAGGAATTGCCTTGGTTGACATCAGCTGAGGCTAAACTGTTGCTGGCCTCTGTGAATTGAGTGTTAATTCCCCCATAGGATTGAAGCTGAAATCTCTGTCTGTCTTCCAGATGGTACTGCCTTCCCAGAACTATAAACATTGATCTGAATGATGATATTTAAGCCTAAGAAGAAGAATTGTTGTCTGTGACTTGGAGGAGATGGCGTGCTCTCCCATTCAGTGTGCAAGTGACATCAAGCAAGGGTGGCCAACTGATACCCTTGAGAGCAGTGCTACCCCCAGAAGGGTGCAGGCTGTGGGAATGGGTCAACAAGAGTCACACCGAAGTCAGCAGGGACAAATGCAAAGCCCTTCCCTGGGCAGAGAGAGCTCCTACAAAGGGATGAGTATTCACTTTTGGGACTGGCAGCTTAAGAAAGACCTGGATAAGGGTTGGGTCAGGGGAGATCCCTATGTTGGCTGGGGCTGAAGACCCTGCCCTGTGAGGAGAGGCTGTGGGATCAGGGCTGATTCAAAATGGATAGAGGGTTGTGTCAGCATCCCCTGTGCCTGCAGGGAAGGGATCAAGAAAATGGAGACAGGCCCTTCACAGCAGTGCAAGTAACTGGTATTTTAAGAGCTCAATAAACAAGTAAAAGATTGTTATCTCCACACCTCATGGAATAAAAATTTTCCCATGACTGTGTCATTTGTATTAAACACTAAGCTATACAGCTTGAAATTCTCATGAAAGAACATTGATGGAATTCTAGCCTGTACCCTCATTACCCCCCTCCTCAAGATGTAGTTATAATAGCAGTTATAATTTGACTAGAGTATATTGCATGCTGTAATTTCAACAGACACTTAAAAATACATTATAGTAATTAATTCTATACTTACCCATGAACGTCCAGGACTTTCAGAACATGATTTCCAGCTGCGTGACCAGCAAGTAAAAAGGTCTCACCTCCAAAGAACTGCCATGTACATTTCACAGTAGTCTAGACAGCAGTAAGCAATAACATGTGGAAATCCTGCCTTTCATTGTTTTCCAGGACATAACATTAAAGAGTTTGTTAGCCATTCTGGTGAGTAAAACAACTCTGCACATGATGTCTAGCATGAGAAATAGGCAGTCCCTTATTTGTAATCGGTAACACTGTTATTTTCTATCAGTATTAGGATTTCTGTGTTCGTGCTGATTCACTTCCACTAAAATCAACAGAAGAAGGATGGAGGAGTGACCTGCCTTACTTTTAATGGCGGATTATGCATCTTCACAAAGAGCCTGATACAAAGTCCTTTGTCTAAAGTGAATTGAAAGGCTTTCACTCGCTTTGATAGCAGTTGTATGAGGTCCTAGTAAGAATAAAAGTTTTATGAAAAGCTGCTGCTGCTACTGTTGTATTTAGAGAAGTAATTAATAGCAAGGTTAGAGGGAGATCAAAAGGCTATGGTGAGTAATTAGAAAAATTGGGGAAATTGTTTCTTATAAAACAAAACCCATTCAAAAAAGGAGAAAAATTAAAGCTGTGTGCTGCTGCCCTCTCAAATTAAAAATACGTTTCTTGTTTCTGTTGCAAAACAGCCTCAGTAAATAGACTAAAATTTATTTCTCTCTGCTGCTTTAGCCAGTCATGGCAAAATTCGGTTATGCCAATAAGAAGCAATAAGAGTGCCCTAGACAGATGACTGCTTACTTGCTTTTTTGTTAGAAGAGCAACAGCGAGAGTAGGTTTCACTGCAGGAAGAGAATTTGAGGATTAGGTTCATTGATTGCACTTTTACTTTGGGCTCCACAGGGTCCCCGTTTGGAGCTGTTGGAAGAGGAGTGCTTGACAACACATGCTTACTAGCTCATTTCCACTTTGTTTTTGCTGATGTGACTCAGGCCTGAAGTGGCGTCACCAACCCTCTTTGGGCTGCCCTGGCTGTCCCCGTCCCAGCCCTGCAGTGGATCACTGCTGCAGCCCTTCCTTAACCACTCCACAGGAGTGCCCGTCCTCACTTCAGGCCTCTTTCCCCTTGTTAGGCTTCCT
>NW_010417131.1:0-16216 GCF_000710305.1 Buceros rhinoceros silvestris | reverse complement strand
GAAGTTGAAAGGAGAGGGATCTGCTAGCAAGAAGGATACTTTCCTTTGCAAAACGGCCTTTTAGTTTGGATTCTGCACAGCAGGTTATTTCTGTAGGGGTGGTGTAAGGGAGGCTGCAGTGGAAACCAGGCTGCAAAATGAGATGCTCACAACATCTTCCGTAGCGTCCTGCTCACTGTCCCCTGTGGCTGACTCCCTGGCCAGGATAACTGGGAATGGCAGTTACAGCTGCCCCAGAAATGCCGCATAGGGATGTATGACCAAAACACCAGCTGTCTTTTACTGGGGGGCCCCACTACTGAAGGAAGAAATATGTCCTGCATCAGGAAGTGGGGTAAACCCAAGGTAATGTGAGGTCTAGTTAATAGGCATGGTCTGGATACGAGACACAGTCAGTCACAGCAGGATCAGGCACAAGGCAGGCAGGAAAGACAACAGATGGCATGAAAACCACTCTCCTCTCCTCTCCTTCTTCCTCAAAGAGATCATACTGATGGGAAACATGCCAAAATTTTCCAGAGTCTCAAAGCCTGAGTGAAGAGTTATTACATTTCCATGATTCAGAAAGCAAGTATTTTTGGTCTGTTCAATCACAGGGGCTTCTCCAGCTGCAGAAGACTCTCCACATTTGCTTTACATGGTAACTTCGAACCAAGGAGGGACACAGCATCCACAGTCAAGAATGCTATCTCTCTGCTCCTACAGCCAAGACAATAAAAACCATGACTACAAGGTGCTATCACTTGACTATTTCTATTTCACACTAGTACGAGGTAGCTTATCTCCTAGTGATGGTGAAATCATCAGGCTTCTAATCTCTTACACCATGTTGATGTCAGCCACTAGTTCTTTTCCCCCTCTTTTTAAAATGTGTGCATTTTTCTCTATTTATGAAATTTGTCCTGGGTTTTGCTGCATGGTCTTGCAAGGTCTCACTATCTACCAAGGCAGGTTAGCACCTCACAAGCTAGAGACTAGAAGTTTGGCACAACAAGGAGATGCTGTACTGTAGGTGGCACTCTTTGATCCAACTCAGCCAGAGACCAAGGCGTGTCCTCTGTTAGCCATCACACTGCAGTTGGAGGTGCTGTCTTTCTGCAGAGACGTAAAACAGAGGTCCAGACAAATTGCTATCATCAAAAATGCCACGGCATTTTCCCTGTAACAGCAGGAGTGTTACCTCTAGTGCTCATGTCAAATTTTAATTTGAGTAATTTACATACTACTTACCTAGAATTCTCCCAATGGTTTCAACAAGATAAAGCAATTTCAGTTTTTCTGCTTGCTGTCATGGTCTGTGGTGCTGCTTTTTGTTGTTACACAACTGTTATGTTTCACCTCATGGTGGCTGTACACCAGCTGTTGACAAAGTGATTCTACATTTACAACATGTGTAAGTGTGTTGGTGAAGTTTGTAAAGCATGTGAGTGCTTTCTGGATTAAAAGCAAGATGTGCATGCAAATATATCGTAATTGCCATTATGTACATCTTCCCCCAAATACGCATTTGCAGAACTCTTAGCCTTAATAGAAGCTGCGAACATGCATCCAAAAAGGCCTCTTAATTCTCTCAAGGCATAACAGCTGCATCAGTAAAAGATGTGTTAATAACAAATGTCTCTATTCATGTGAACTTATCAAAGAAAAACTTCAACTATTTTGCTCAGTACAGCAACTTCAAAGATGTCTTCATTCATTCGTGTACTACAAACCAGCCTCACTGAGGATGAATGCTGAGTAAACACCGAAAGAGAGAAAATAAGATAAGGCGCATGGGAAGTTTAACAAAGAGAGAACACATTTCACTCTTCCCACTGCCCTACATGGGTTTAAGTGCCTGACCGTGAGCCCAAATTATGTTATTGTTGAAGTGCCTTTGAAGCACTATGCAAGCTCTTATATTTGAAGGAGTCACAGGAAAGGATGTTGCCTTTGTTTTTATGCAGTTCACCAGTTCTTAATGGACTTCATATGGTCTCTGCTTTTTCAAAGCAGCCTTTCTTATCACAACCACAGCACAGCTCCCTCCTCTATGCTGCCAATTCTTCATAGCTAATTTACTGTTTGTCCCCCTCCAAACCCATACACACATAAATCCCCTTCAGTCATGCAGATGCATTTGAAGCCACAACCTCAGTAAAATATTAGTTCAAGCAGCAACAATGCGAGTGTAAAAATTAACTTCAGATCAGCTACAATTCTGTTGTCCTGGTATGCTATGTCCAGACCAAGCACAGAATCCAAACTTGGGAAAGTGGGTACATAGAATCATAGAATACTTTGTATTGGAATGGATCTGAGTGATTTCATGGAAATACCACCAAACCACACTATGGTCATCCTTAATGGTGATTACTCCTGCTTTGGTACCTCCTGACTGTGTTTGTGAGACAGGATCAGGGGCAGAGACCAGGCTTGAATTTTGGGGCATCCAATTTCTGGTGATCCCCAGGTATCTGGTAGCACAGGGCTGTGAGGGGAACAGACCTGCTGATCAGCACAAGCTGGTGTCTTGGACTTTTTAAAGTCTCTTAAAGTCTTAGTTTAAGTCTCCTGGTTTAAGGCTTTTTGGTTTTTTTTTTAATTTTGTGCATGACCTTGGGGGTGAATTAACTACTAACACTGACTTCAGTGTGAATTGTAGAAAAAAAAATAGCCATGAATACTCCTTGACTATTTCAAAGTGTAATATTATTTACCTAATCCTATTGTGAAAGTAGCAAAGCTACAGCCTTTTTTACAGCTGCGTATGTGACATAAGCCAACCAGACTCTTGGGTTCTTGTTACTAGGCTTACAAAAAAAAAAAAAAAAAAAAAAAGCCAACCAGACTCTTGGGTTTTTGTTACTAGGGTTAAAAAAAAAAAAAAAAAAGAAAAAGAAAAAAAAAAAGAAAAGAAAAAAAAGGAAAAAAAAGAAAAAAAAAGGAAAAAAAAGAAAGAATAGGCTTATTATCTTCTCATCAGGCTCCTCCTCTAGAAGTGGCTGTCCACTTTGAGTGAGACCAGCTTCCACAATTCAAAGCCTGAAACCTTCAGCTGAGCTTGGTGCTACAGCTGGGTGGGATTCTCAGCTGTGAATGCTGACGGCGCTATGCAGATAAGGCAATATTTGACCAAGCACTGGCTGGGCTTGGAGATTAATATGTTTAGGAATAAAATGAGAGTTTTCATCTTTCACCCAAGTAGTTCACTTAGAGGAACAAGTTTATAAAAATGGGCATTTTTTTTTTCTTTTCTTCAGAGGGGTGGAAATTTATTTTTTCTAATTCCTGACAACTGGAGGTTGTAGTGGGCAGTGTCATCAAAATAGTTTCCATACCATCTAACTGTAAAATAATGTAGTTAGTATGTACTAACTATGTAGATATGTATTGTCTTACTGAGGAAAACAAGACAGAAACTATAAGCTCAGTACAAACTTGGCTTAAGAAGGGAAAAGCCAAGATACTCCTAGTCGTATCTACCAGATATAAATATCACCAGCTGACTTCAGTTTTCACCAACACATTTAGAATCCATTAAGTAGTACTTTGTCAAGAAATGGGCTATGTGACCAGAGTCATCTTCTGTAGTCCAGAATTTTACAATGCCAGACACTGGCATTGGTGCTTGAAACAAAGAGCAGAGTTTTACCACAAGGAGCCAGCAGCCACCACACCACTGGTTCTTCAGGTGGCCCTCGGACATTTGTATGGTGGGGGCAGCTAACAGACAGATGGTGCATAGACAGTCTAACCTGCAACTGAAGAGAAACCTCTGAGTGTAGATGCACAGGTGGCTTCAGCACCAACTGATTTGATTTATTGTGCCAAATCACTTGTTAATGCAGAGCTGCTGAGCAGGAGTTCCTGACTTTGTCTTCCCAAGAAGGGTAAAAATAGGACAGGGAAACTGCAAAGGAATTGGAGCAGGTAAGGTATGAAAACCTGCTAAGAAGGGCCCAAGCTGCAGCAAACTTGGCATGTAATTCTTCAACGCAACCCTGAGGGAACATAAACTCTGATAATTGGACTACTATAACCTTCCTGGAAACCTCAACATTTCTCAAGAACCATCTATTGTTTATATGGAACTGCAGATATCTTGCAAAATCACAGAGGCCTTCTTCTTCACTGTGGTGCCTCATCCAGGCAGCACTGCAGACACCTCAAATGCTTGACAGGACTTTATTATATTTTCAGTCTGTTTAGATTTTTGTCTGAGCCCGTACTCTTCCACACCTAAAAGTACTTTCTCACTGAGCATTCTTGATACAAACTTCATATTGGAAGCATATTATCTTTTTAATATCTTTTATTTCTCTGCTTGAATTCTGAAATCTTGTTGCTGAAATCTGAAATGATCCTCTCTGGAGTTGTCTGTGCAGAGAAACTCTGGTTTCTTGGGCTGCAGCCAGTCTGGCTGAGTGCCCATTTCTAAGTAGAGAGATTAAAGTGGATCTTTCAAACTTAAATTTAAATACTCTTTTAGTGACGTAGGAATGAGATCACTTCCTTTGTTAATAGCTACCAGGGATGCTGGTTTACATTTCTCAGTGGAAAAAAGAATAAAAATTGTAGACATTATTAGCTGCGCAGTTTTCTGAGAATTTCCCATTTTACTCTGATATGATTTTAAAAAAGACAAAATGTTGCAAGGCTGGCAATCGTGTTGTTTTTTCAGTTGGCTGGAGTGTACATTAATAATTTATGTCATAAGGAAAAAGAAGTGTAAATGACATTTCAGATATTGTTAGTCACGGACTTATTTCTTCTCTTTGTATTAGATCATATATTAAACTAATGTTGCAATCTTTCAGTTAGCAGCATTAAGAAGCAAGGTGCCATCAATCAAGAAGAGCATCCAGGCAGATCATGAGGCTATTTTGCCTCGGGTATCAAAGTCAGCTTTAAATGAACTGACCCGGATGACTCCCTGCAGCATGGTGCTCTACTACTTAGGCATACCCTTCCTTCCACTCTGCACACACCTGCCTGCTGTACTGCATCATCTGATAACCAGCTCGGAAACTTCTGATTTTTCAGCCATCACGTTTTTAAAAAAAAAATTGTATTTTGTGAGAAATTAATTTTTTATAAGGAAAGTTTGTAAAGCTCCCTGCTACTATCACCCATGTAAATAATCTGCAAAATATATCTGTATCTGGGCAATGTTTCTCAAAGGAGAAGAGATAAGGGGGTGTTTTAATCACTCTGTTGGATTCTTCTTCCTGATCTCTGCAGTCTGATGTAGTACAAAGAAAAGGCTGGTTACACAGAAAAGCAGAATAGACGCATAGGAAGAAAAAGCATTTCAGAAATAAAATAATTTTTTAAATCCCCTCTACAATATGGATTTCACCTATTGGTAAAATGGTCTTCCTCTGTCATGTATTAAATCAAGCCTCTTTATTTTTAGTTCTATTTTTGGCTGCCTAACCTATAACTAAAGTGCAGTTTATTTCACTGTAGTTTGGAGGAAAAATTTAAGAGCAGCCAAGAAAGCAGTCTTTTACCACCATTTCTCTGTGTCTCACCTTCATTACAGAGTAATTTACTCCTAGCTGGGCATGTCTGTGAAGCTCAGTTTGCCTTTAAAGGGAACTTTGAAGCTACTAACATCCTTGTAAATTGGATAAGAGTGGCACTACAGTGGCTTGCAGCCCTGATAGAGCCCTTATCTGCTTTGAACTTCAATAACAACCTCAGAAAAATTCAAATGCCCTTAGCAGGGAAGAACTCACCTTCCACACGCAGGTTTAGATTTCAAAAGCATAAAAAGACTCATTTTATTTCTTACCTGAAAGCAAGGTTAACACAACCACCACAAAATAAGAGCCTCATCCTTCCAGTTTTAAGTTCCTCTGAGGAGGGAGCCCTTGTGAACATGAATATAATCCTCATATAGTGAGCATGTATTGCTCACTGGAGAAGCATTTGTACAGTCAGGCCCTGCAGCATCATTTTGCTTGGGCTGAAACAGCTGAAACCTTTTGAAACTGTTTAGACCGTGCATGCCAGCAACTTAAATCAAAAAGATTTTCTTTTACACAGTTGCAGTTTTTGGGGGTTTTGTTGGTTTGTTGGGGTTTTTTTATTGGTTTTTTTTTCCTTCTCCCTGAGTGATAATTATAAACGTAGTTAATCCAGCTCAGACTGTATTGGGAGATAGCTGTAATGCATTTTGGCAACACAGCCTTGCCAGTCATTTATAAACACTGTGAGAAAGGATTTGACTCCGCTCTGCTCTTGTCCTCTGAGAAACACCACCGAGACTGCAAGCCAGCCCAACACAGACAGTATCATACACATTGTTTGCAACTTAGAGAAAACTGCTTCCAAAACTCTAGCAAGCCAGCCCTCAGCACAGAGATATCCTATTATTGCTTCCATCGCAGTAAAATACTACTGTTTATCTCAACTCTGATTTGTTCACGGTTATTCCTTATCCCAGGATGATATTCTTCTGCAATGCGGGGCCCTTTGAAGCTTGGTGCAAGTCTTTTGGATCAGGAGAAGGGAATCTCTATGGGCCTCTGTCTTTCTGAAACTATGTGTTTTATGTCAGGAAAAACAGCCTAAACAATAGTTCATTATCTTGGTTCAGAATGACTTCTGAGTTTCTTACAAGGATCACTGTCATAAATGGCTCCACAGAAGTCAGTAGGGGATCCCCGCAAAAAAGCAGCTGGGAGGTTCAGTCCTTGGATGAAATCTTGACTCTGATGAAGTCAAGGGGAGTTTTGCCATTGAATTCCCAGGGGAAAGGCTGTATCTCTATTGTTTAGCATTGGCTGTATCTGAAGTCAGCATGTGTCAGAAATTGCCCATTTAGTTTTATACGGAGGATGCAACTGCTGATGGTGGTTAGTGCTTACGCCAAGTAACGCTCTGTGTCACACAGACCTTTACGAACACTTTCACCTCTGCTGCAGTGCAGACACGTTGTACAGCTACACCATTTAAAGGGTCCTTGAAAGTTCAGAAGTTCTATTTTTATTAGCTGTTAAAGTTCCAGTAAGTGAGAAATGTATCCGCTCTGAGATAGCACAAATATAGCACACTAGCGAGTGGTTAACAGGATTTTTACAATACTTGAGAAATGTCACAGCAAAACTTTTTTCAATGCTCACTAAATTCTCAAATAACCTAGCCCTCAGAAAAATTGGGACCGGTCCTGCCAACGCTTACCAGTCACCCACCACAACCCAGAAGTGTGTGCTCAGTGGAAGCCCAAGGAGTCTGCTGAGAGCAGAAGTATCATTCCCAAGCTTAAGGCTAACCAGCAGCCTGAGTGCTTTGCTGGAGAAAGGCCAGGGCGACCAATCTTGAAGAATTAAGCTCCCAAGCTCAGCAGTAAGAATTTGAATGGACAGGCCTATAACTGCTAAAATTAAAGCCTGTTCTGATCCCCAAAGCAGTGTAAACAAAATCATCTATAGCCATCCTGGGTCCCTTTTAAAGAAATTTCTGCATAAACAACCAGCATAGGGTGAAATCAGCACCTGCTGTGTTCACAGATGAATATTTAATTCACACAAGTACCGTAATTGAAGCTGAAGAGACTTTTTGAGTGAGCAGAGATTTACTAAATTGACTACAGAGCTGCATCTTCTCCCTAGTGAAAGGTAAAACTCCTAACATCTTGAGTCTGAGAGGGACTTTTTGAACCAGTAGTGGCATCATGCATCAGGGTGCCAGCTCATGTGGGGAGTGCTCTTTGAAGAGATGTGCCCAACCATCTCCCTATCCTGTGTCTTGATTTGCTTCAAGGAAGTACATCACACTTCAAGGCATACATGAATGGAATTACTTTTGGATGAAACTAAATGGATGTGTTCCAGGAACACCTTTACTGCACCTCCATCACAAACAAGCAGTTGCCAACCAGTTCACAAGACCACAGTGAAGCTTGTCTGGAAAAACGGTAATTTAAAGCCCAGAAAAGCATAGAGCAGAGATATTGGACCATAAGCATCGCCTGTTTAGCCCTGAATATGAACTTTGCTCCTCAAAACTTGCCGATGTGAGCATAGCCAGGGACTCCAGCATCCTGCTAGTCGAGGTAATTTTGGCACACAAGGGCTTTCGGTAGTAGATCTATCATTGCACTTAGAAATGGCACTACCTGCCTGAGATCTCACAGCTGTTTCATTCTCAGAGAGCCCATTGCAGTTTGACACAATTTTCTCGAACTTGCTTCAGTTCTTTCAGGTCCCCTCCCTCATAATCTTCCAATGTTCTTGGTTCCACCTTGTCCCAACATTAATTTAGCTAAAATATTTTCCTGAAGTACTACTTCAAGTGCCTATGTTGTTTTCTGAAGTTAATCTTTTTACCTGAAATTTTTGTTACAATATGGCACAATCATTTCCTTTTGCTAGTATAGGTTCTTGCCTGGAGTTCCTATTACTGTGCAAAGTGAGAGTAGCTGATCCTATTCCTCTGTGCAAACGAATATTATACTTGTTGTTATCTTCTAATTCTACAGAATGGAAACACAATGCTTAGGGTAGATCCTTTTGGACCTGGTGCTCATGCCTTTCTGTCGATAGTCAGCTGAGGCTGCCGTCACCAGCTGCTTCTCCGTTGCAGCGGGCATTTGCCTCTCACAGCATCTTTCACCAAACTGCACACTAAAATGGGCTGAGACACATTGGGACCTGGACCAAAATACAATAAAATAGGCTCATCCTTTAGATGCTGTCTTGCTTTTTCTAGAAAGAACAGGCACCTGTGGCTGGGTATTGTCTAAAGGGAAACTGAGGCACAGGGAAACACCACCAGAGGCAGAACATGCTGTTTTGTAACGTAAATGCATTATAGCCTCATGTACAGAAGATGGGTGGTCAGAGCAAATTCAAGCTGTTATGTTTCAGCCACAAACACAAAGTTGGAAGTGGTCCTCATGCTTTTTTTTTCAAAATATAGGCTTTGAGGGGAAAAAAAATCAAATTGAGATTACTGCCTGCAGTGGCACCATCTGATGGTCCCCATGACAGTCTTCACACCCCTTCTGCAATGTTCTGCTTGCCTGGGGGCAGAAGTTATGCTGAGCCGTTCTTCCTTCTGCTCACCCTTGAAACCCAATGCCCTGGTATAGCGTGAGATGCTCTTACGCATGTGTCTGAAACTACACTCTCTGTCTGGATCTGTTAAGGAGAAGGAGGAACAGAACAACAATATGATTGTGCATTCAAGTAATTGCTGTCTCTGTCCTCAGAACTGCTGAGACTAGCAGCAAACAAATCAGTCCCCCAGGCCTGCAGAGAGAAAGGGTCTGAAATGCATCATCTAAACAGTTAAACAAAACTAAAGGCTATAAGTACAGCTTGTGGCCATTTATAATTGCCATTTCCACATAGCACTAAATGCTAATGTAAAAAATACTGAGGACTCCTTTCTAACATGTTTTAAAGCAAAATTAGAAACATATTTCTGTGTAACAAGTCACTAGGCACAACTTCTTGGGGAATAATGGTCGATGTTTTATGGGATTGCTTGTTAAAGTTGTTTCTAAATGGGAAGGACCCCAGGGAAGCTGGCATGAACAGTAAACATTCAAAGGAATAATTTGTGGTGACAAGTGATTCCTTCAGTATTTATTTAACATTTAAAATGTCTGAATGAAAAAGGAGGCCAAAGACTGACTAGGTCTGTGATTTGCTCCTGACTGTCTGCCTCTGTTCATCACGAGTTTCTCCAGGTTAAAGAAGCCCTTGGGATGCTGGCAGGAGATAGCCCAGCTGATTCCTGGAAGCCATAAAGGCAATGCCATTTGCTCATTGTCCTGTGTGGTTAACTGTGGTCATGCGGATCTCATAATGCGCACCATGGTTTGGGTCGTTTCCCTTACCCTAGTGAGAAACACAGGAACAAAGTTTGTTTCTTAAACACTTCATGAACTGCATTTTCCAAAGCACAGCAGTACCATAAAGACTGAGGACACTGTGCTGCACTCGAAGCCTGTTTCTGAAAAAAAAACCAGAAATATGAGGAATAAAATGTCATGATCAAGCCTATCCCAACATTTCCCACATCCATGTTCATGATGCAGCCCCATGTGTTGGACCGTACCAGTATGGCACCGAGATGTCTGCTATAGAGCACCTCAGCAGACCAGTTTGTGACCAGCATAAGGAGCCTGCAGCAAAATAATCAAAGTTGAAAACTAGTTTGGCCCAGATTTTGTACTGAACTCATCAATTAATTTTAGCATGAGGATCTTTGGCATGTTTACCAGCTTTGTATTCTCTCTCCTTTTGAAATCTGTACAGGGCTGCCTCATCTCCCCTGGGCCAGCCTCATGTCTGCCACCTTGCAGAGAGGAAAAATAAAAGTGCACTCTTTCAAATATATGATATTTCTCCTGTCAGTGCCAAACAGGATTTGAAGGAAAGAGAAACTATAGATGACAAATATTATTCCTTTGGTGAATATACCCCCAGTCGGATTAATGGTGACAGTCTTTAGAGAAACTCTGAGTTTTGAATGGCTACATTTTAATCAAATTAAAGTAAATAAAAACCAGACATAGAATGGAAAGCAAAGACAAAAAGGTTTCTGCAAGGCCAAACAAGAATTATTTTGAATTTGCAATTAATAGTTATAGAAGAGATTTATCAGTGTTCCCCCAGATATATTTTCCCCCAGGAAAATGAACCTGAATAAATGATCATATTTTAAAGCATTAACAGACCTAGGTTTTCAACTAGCACAAGTCTTTTTTCACGTGACCAGTGTTTCCAAAAGTTTTCTGGTTCCAGATAAATGAAATTTGCTGGGTGTTGACTTTCAAATCTACTTGGCTACCTATCCATCTTTCTTCCAGATTATTTGCATATTTGAACATTATTTCATCATCATAAACACAACTAGAGGTTTGTGTTTGTAAGTGTCTGAGTTCTGGGGGATTTTTAAGAGTAAAGATACCACAGTGGCTCTTTTTCCAGTTAATGCTTTATTCCACCAGGACTAGAAAGGCAACTGGTATTTGCATCTTCTTTATGCTCAAATTTTTATGCTTTCCGCGCTAAACCTTGAGACTACTCACCTTAGCTTCCAAGCATCCCATCAAATGCTTTCCTTTGTTAGAAATAAACCAATAATCTAGATGTAAAAATGGCTTTTGCTATAGTACCAACAGCCATTTTGCCCTTATTCCCATTGTTGGGCAATTATTCTAGAATTCTGAAGGAGCAAAAACCCGAGTCATGGTTGAAGGTATGGTCAGAAATTCTACATTTGCCCTGTGAGATGGGGCCAACAAAACTGCTCCACAGGTATGTTGTTGAGACACTTGGGAGGAAGATTTTGACACCAAGTAAAGTTTGCTGCTTCTTTACTGAAGTGTGCCAACATATGGCTGGTGTTGTACAGACACGCTGGCACAAGATCCTCCACAAGTGTTTGCCAATCTGTAGAGGTATAACATACCCTGAACTCTCAATATGACTACTAGTAATGCGGGTATTTCTAGTCACAACTCAGTTTTTCTTCTCTCTTGCTTGAACTGGAGTGTATTACACTCATTTAAATCAGACATTAGATAAGCTGTAATTCAGTAAAGATTCAGGTAGAAATTTTGCTCCACTCTTGCTCAAAGACAACATTCTCCTTGATTTTCATGGGACAAAACTCCTTTCAAAGGCAACTTGACCTTGACAGCACAGAAATGCTGTGAATATGTGATATGAATGTACGTAGATTGCATGGATGCTGTGTGTGTGCAGAGAAAAGAATGAAGTTTTAATACATCATCATTATCGTTGCTGTTCCTGCAGTCTTAAAGAAATAGTAAAGGCAATCTCAGCCCTTGGTTAGAAGGAGAAAATGGACAAATAAAAAAAAAAAATCAGAGAATATATTCAGGGGTGTGTTAGTATCTATACCACCTAGGCAGACTCTCGGAGGTATCTGAACATGGAGGGGATAGACAGGCAACCGCTGGTCTCTCAAATCTGCCACTTCTCAGGTGGTTGATGGTTCAAGCCATGCAGGTATCCATTATAACCACACACACTGTCATATGGTTTTGCTTACCCTCAGCCCAGGGTCCGTGGCAGGCCTCCAACATCCTCTTCATGTGTTACTGTACTGCTGCCGTCCCCCGTAGCAGAGTGTGAGGTTCTTTTTCCTTTGAAATTATTTCCCATGCCATTCCCAGACCTTGGTCGTCTTCCAAGTCCTTCCTAATCAATCTAGCATTGTAGGATGTCAGCTCTCATTTTCTTTCCTACGAGCTTATGTGACTATACATTTTATATTTGTGGCATAACAGTCTTCTTTCTGTTCCCAACTTTTGTTCACTAGTTCCTTTCTTCCCTGAGAGATTTTCTTCTCTTACTCTTTGGCCTCTCACTGAATCATCACCACCTCCTTCTTCCTCTGTGTAGTGTAGCTGTGAGAATATTTTCAAGCAAAGGCAAATCAGCAAAATTCGTAGTTCTTGATGATATTGCGTTTATCCAAGATCCTGGGCTCTGTCTGGGGAAACTATATGTAACAAAAGGAGCACAGCTGCACTGAAGCAAAAAAAGAAGACATAAATTAAGAACAACACAAAACTTGCCAGGCTTCCCCTGGTGAAAAGTTGACATGTCCATGGGGCCAGATTGTGCCCTGGATAAGGAAGTTCCATGAAAACTTAAGAAAAGTCTTTGGTTTACCTTTTTTTATCCTTTTTTCCCATTCTTTCTTTCTGTCTGTTCTTATGCAAGACTGGCTTTGGGTTTTGTCACTTTGAGGGCAACATTGAGACAAGGTCACCTCATCCAAATGTGTTGGTGGTAGTGCCCTACATTTTCTCTCCTGCCACATTTAAGCCCCTGAGGGACAAAGGAGGATCAGCGGCAAGGAACTGTTACCTTTCTGCTCTCCACACCTATAGAGTGGACTTTGACCCCGGTGCAGGATTTACTGCAGGGAGTAGCTGCCCTGCCGAGCACGGAACGGCAGCATGTGTATTGCTGGGTAGATTAGGGGTTAAAGAAAAGGAGAAAAGGTAAAGAAGGTCTGAGAAGGACGTTATTGTTCTCCTCTCCCATGCTTCTTCTGTGGGGATTGCATGCTGTAATGCACAAAGAAAGGATTGCTTTCTTCTTTCTGCTTGTCTTGCAGTGCTGTTGAGCGATGGAGGTAATTGGCTTTATATCAGGAGCTTCTCTGTTTCCAGGCTGATGTTGTAGGCTGAGGTAGAGCATTAGGTCAGATGGGTTAATTTTATAATAAGGAATCATCAGCCAGCAAGAGTACAGCATGGGTACAGCATGTTCTGGCTGTGATCCTCCTCTGCTTCTTTCTTGGCCAAATAGGACTGGCAAAACCAAATATTTTTATTATTTTGTTTGTGTAGAGTTCCCCCTCCTTTAATGTGTGTAAATAGTGGTTCTCAGGGTGATGTCTCAGATGCAGAACTTGATTTTTCCAAGGGAAAAAAAGGCTAATTTGTTAGGATTCAAACAGCATAATGAAATAATGCTTTGCTTTTCTGGAACAAATTTTATTAACAAAAGTTTTCAGTTATCACAGGAGAGAAATAATTGCAACATCAGCATGTATGGAATAATACGTTCATCCCAGAGCATATGATTTTTTTTTTTTTTAACTATTGCATTTCTTTTGATTTTGCGCCAATGTATACTTGCAGGGAATTAAGGGGAGGAAATGAGTACAAAGCAGGATGACTGGTCAATAAACACCACAGTGATGAGGTTTCATGTTCTTCTTTCTTGCTTGGCATACTGCATCACTGAACCCCGTATGATGAATTGTACTGGGGAGGACACAGTTCTCATTGTAGTGACAAGAGGACATGTATCCTAAGCAAAGCTGACATTTTGGCAGAAGGAGAGGTGAGGGGAGATATATGCCAATACGTGACACTGTTTTGAATTAGACAGGAGTTTCCTGCTGTAATCCAAAAATAATAGACATTGGTTTTGTCCAAGAGAAAAGTAAGTCTCAGGAAACAATGCAGGGCCTTTTTCACCCCAGTTGAGATTACGTACATCTTTCAAGAGCAATTGTTGTAGTGAAATAGTGAAATCCATGGCAACAGCAAACACTGTTGCTGGCGTTGCTAGTGGAAGCGGACGGCATGCTCCCAGCATGATTCACTGTCTTCTGCAAACAATCCGAACGAAAGCATCGTTCATGCTTGGAGGTGTGTACCTGGGTGGAACAGACCCCATTCAGGAGATGGGTGAATCTCCCTTGCAGTTTTATGTGCTGTGCTCATCTGAAGCTGATGAAACCGCCAGTTATCTGCATGTGGCACAGAGCGACTGTGCCCCTTCCGTCTGCCTGCCTGCTCCTCTTAGCTCATGAGGCCCTGATTTTGGGCCAAGGCCATTTTAACAGACTGCCATGCTAGAATGCCCCTTTAATTATTTTGCTGTGATTTTTTGGCATAGTCAAAATTGGTTTTTTGTACAAAATAATCTGTTTCTCTTTCTGGAAAATTGCCCTTGTTTTTCCCATGGGAAGCTGGCAGCTCGCTCCCTTTATTGTTGCTCTGTTTTTTAACATCAGTAGCAAGACAGGGAGGACAGCAGAGGCAACCCAGTGCTTGTGTGAAACAGTCTGCTCTATCCCATCATCCAAAGTAGGTGGGGCTACAAGAAACTGAGGCACCCATAGAAGCAACCAGGAGGTTTGAGAGACTGTCTGATCTGTTGAGAACAGATAGCATCAGGGTGATCAAGAAGTGCAGAGAGCTTGGCCTGGTGCACCCTTGGTCCTGGGGAAAGGGAGCGGAGACAGCAGCAGCTCCTGTCAGTCCTGGATAAAACAGGACTCTCAAAGAGGAGTGGCATTGCACTCAAGGTTGTCCAACCAAAAGCTAAAACATCGGCATTGTCTATTTCGTCTTTCTATAGATCACATATACATACTTCTATATCAATGTATTTAGAGGGTATGTCCTTTCTCACCCTTTCCCCTCTTTTACAGCCTATTTTTGTCACTAACTCCACTTCTTTTTGCAGTCTTCCAGTGGATGTGTTTGCTTTTTATGGAGTCCTCTGACCAAATGGGACGCTAAGATCAGCCTTTCTTTTACACCTACTTCTAGGGAAAACTGGTCCCAACACCTTTTCACAGGAGATCTGGATTTCCCATGGTGTTTCAGATAGTGGGAAAAAAATACCACTAGGCCATGCAGATCTCTTTGGGCTTGTTGAAGCTGAGATTGCAGAATAGTCCAAGAGGTTATCTGTAAGAATAAAGGGTTTTCCAGTTCCCCACAAGTGGACAAAAAAAATATTAAAAAAAAAATCTTACCCTTTCCTGGCATATCCAATGTTCATGCTACTGTCATTTTTCTTAAAAAATCAAGTCATACTTTGTAAATAGTTGAGCATATGCATCACTGTCTGGAAATCTGTCTGAAAGCATTATGTGATCTCTTCAAGTGAATCCATTCTTTTTTCTCTCTTTTTTTTTTTTTTAGTTGCTGACCTCCCATCTGCTTCCTTAAATAAAACTGACAGAAGTTTCATTTTTGTTTGCAAGTGAGGTCACAGCTCCTTGCAGACACATGTCTGATAGTGATTTCTGGGAATGTCCCCTTTCTACAGACTGTGTCTTTTTGTCCAGGGAAACAAGTTAGAAGTTTGCTTGGAAAAGGATGATAAATCCCAATGTGGCACAGGCTGTCATATGATAAAATGAGTTTATAAGCTAAACGTGCAACAAAGTAATTTTTTCTCCATTTCTCCATATTCCTTCATCTTCATGTGATGGCACATCAACTGTTCTAGAAACTTTGGTCTTAGTAAGTTTTTAGCCACTTCTTTTGGCTGAGTAGATCTTTACTGTGATCTTAGGGATCTTGGACTTTCTCATCAGGAATTTCTTCTTTTTATTGGTTTGGTTTCTTGCGGGGAGGTTCAGATCACCAACAAATTGCAGGATCCTTGTGCATTTATATGTATCTCGATGTCTCAGCTTGTGGTGGAATTGGCATCTGTGTAATCCATTTGAGATCTCATGATGCACCATGGAGAGATCCTATGGAAGCAGTCCGTTAATTTCGTCATGAATACTGGAGGTCTAATACATAAGTATTATATGTCACAAGGTTAATTAATCTTCTAAAATAGACAGCTTTTAGAAAAACCCACAGTATATCAAAGTTGTGTAACAGAATGGATGTAAGCATGAACCCATAATTCTCCCTTGCTTGTCTATGTGGAATAATGTATTAATAGTTTTTGTAGTGTGAAGATATCTGGTT
>NW_010417130.1:9383-21999 GCF_000710305.1 Buceros rhinoceros silvestris | reverse complement strand
GCCGGCGGCCCGGCCTGCGCGCGGCCCTGGTTCCGGGACGGGTGTGCGGAGCCCGTCTCCTCCGCGGTGGCCGTCTGTGCGCTGACGTGGTGCCTCTTCTTTCTCTCTGTAGGTGAAAATGGATCTCGGGCTTGGAAGTGTCAGCGGAGGATGTGTCTGTGGTGATCGCGGCGTCTGTGCCCTCTGAGGAAGCGAATTCATCCCCGGGAAGGTGTTGAGCACTGTAAGTTTGACAGATTTCTGTGTATTTTTTTTTTTTTTAGGCTCTGAGGGAATCTTTGGTATCCACCCTCCCCCTTTGTCCTTCCATTTCTCTCTAGGCCCTTCAACCATTAGTTTTCTTCTGCTTTTCAGCTGCTAAAAGTTTTTTTTTGTCTTATAGTTTCTCCCTTTTTCAGCCTCTTCCAGTGCTTGCACCAGCAGTGCTGTTTCTCTCATCCCATTTAAACAGTTTTGGTTACATTTCTGTAGTTCATCTGAGGCAAAATATTTACCACATGCACCAAAGTTTGTATCGTTTAACTGGTTGGAATATTGGCTTATCCTGCCTTGGAGCTAGGCATTAACTTACTCATTTTAACCATATGACTTGTTCCAGCAGTTTTCAGTGTTATATGCATTTGCATATTGCACTACACTTTTGTTTTAAATACTCTCTGTGCAAGTAAGTACAGTGGGATATAAACAATGTTTTGAGTTCAGTATATCTTTTTATAATAACTAATTGTTTGTCCTCTTAGTGGCCACGATGTCAAATAAGGAGGTGAAGGCAGCATTAAAGAGTGCTAGAGATGCAATACGAAATAAAGAATATAAAGAAGCCTTAAAACATTGCAAGGTAATTATTATTTTACTTGGAAAGTGGTATTTTTTGCCTGTTTTGTTTGCTGTTCCCATATCCCTGCAGCTGTGCAGGAATGCAGACTGTGGAGTACCTTATCGGTGTAATGGTTGGGTTTGATCAGATTTAGCTTCATTGATTGTGTTAGTTGCCCATATGTTAATTTATCACAGAATCATTTTGGTTGGCAGAGACCTTTCAGCCCCTTCAGTCCCCCTGTTCCGCCAGCACTGCCAGGTCCCCACTGACCCCTGTCCCTCAGCACCACCTCCACATGGCTGAGAAACCCCTCCAGGGATGGGGACTCCACCACTGCCCTGGGCAGCCTGGGACAGCTCTGGACAACCCCAATGGGCAAGAAATGGTTCCTTAGGGCCAATCTCAACCTCCCCTGGAACAGCTTGAGGCCATTTCTTCTTGTCTATCAATACTCTCAAGAGAATACATATTTTCTTCCCCTTGCTTTTGCATTTGCTTATATGGGACAATAAGAATATTAATTCTGGAATAATAGAGATAAAAATCCATATCTAATCCCGACCTCAACAGGAGTGCTTTAGTTGCTGAGCTACAGCAGAATGGTGCAGATACCAAACATTCTTTCACATGTAAAGCTGAATTTGTTATCTTAGCCTTTTCCTAAAAATTACTTAACTTATAATATCACTATACAGAATAATTCACCAAACTGTAATGATAAAACTCAGTGCATGGATCTATAAGTTGCATTTAATTCTTCAGTTTCACTTAAAATTGTGTGTTTCTAGGCAGTCTTGAAGCAAGAAAAAAATAACTATAATGCTTGGGTATTTATTGGGCTGTCAGCCGCCGAGCTAGAGCAGCCTGATCAGGCCAAAGGAGCATATAAGAAGGCCATTGAACTTGAACCCAACCAGTTACTGGCATGGCAGGTATGTGTATATCCAGATTTGCTTTTTCTTTTCCTGGAAAGTATCACTGTGAGGTTAAATATAGGCACAAAAGCAGAGCTGAGACTTGCATGATTCTATAGAAGCTTGAAGTGGTGGAGGACCTTGTTACTTTTGTGTCCAAAGTGAAGCCATAGGTGAATCTGTAGCAGCATGAATGTTAATTTCAGTGTATTTCTGTTTGTGTTTCTGATGTGGACTAGGCAGCAGTGAAACATGCAAGGGGAAAGGAGAACTGAAACAGATACAGTGAATTCCTCCATCATTAGGAGTTTTCATGCTCAGAAAACATTTGCCAAACATGTCTCTTCTAGGAGAGAAACATTTATCTTGTGCTTATTTTTCCAGCTTCTAGGATGGAGTGGATTATTACTGTATTTTGTTGCTGTTACTTAAAAGCAACAGTGTACCTTTCAAATAGGGGTGTGCAAGACAACGTGTAATAGAGTATAGTTACAGTGAACAGCTCTGTTAATTGGAGGCTTGTGGAGCATAAGGTTCCATATTCTGTCTCTGATACTAACAACTTTTATTTTTCTAGGGTAGTAAGGTTCTGAGTATTTTCAACAGAAATATCTTTTAACAGTATAACTGCTAGTGCCTGATTTCAAGGTATATTGAAAATTTCCTTAGTTTCACAGTCAGATTCTGGCTTTCTGTTACTCTACAAGACACTGTGATACTTGGGTGTAGATTTTCTATCATATGACTTAACGTGCTTTGTATATTGCCTGTTATACTGACAAGATTATGTAATATGTGCAACTTTCAAATAGTTGTTTGTATTAGTCAAAGTGAGGAAAGCTTTTCGTTTAAAATAAGCAGATTCAGGATTCTTCTCAGAGGTTACTGCATTAACACTGGAATAATTTTGTAGGCAGAACTTAGAGTGTTCTCATAACATAACTGTTAAAATTTTTTTTTTTTTTTTTAAGGGATTAGCCAATTTATACGAGAAACCCAACCAGACAGATGTCAAAGGAGACTTAGCAGATGTTTACCAAAAACTCCTGGAACTCTATGAAAGGTAAAGGGTATTGAATACCTTATACTTTAAATATTTCTGGTTCAGTGAGTGCCATTGCTGACACACGATAGGCTTTTTATTTTTCAAGATCAGTGGATCAACACTTGTGACTAAGCTTTTTTGTACCTGTATAATGTATCTTGATCCTGTTCCTTTTCACAGGGCCAAACCTCTTGGAGTAATTGTACTTGAGGAGTTAGTAGTTTAGAGAATTCTGTGTTGCCCTGTGTCTAAACTCACTGCCTTGAAGCATTTAGCTCTGACAGTTCATTGATTGCTTTAATAAGTAGGCATATCCTTTGGTGCTGTAAGATCACAGAATAGATGTCATCTAGTTCATGCAACTAAAATTCTAAACAAATCGTAACTCCCAGCTGTCACTGTAGCTGATCAGAGTGTTCGACTTGTTTCCTCAGTTTGGAAATTGTTAAGAATTAGAAATTGTTCAAAAAGAAAAGTACAATCCCTTAGGTTTTTTTTTTTTTAATCAGTTATCACTTTTTAGGGTGATCTGTAGTATTTATTCTAAATATTTGTTTGGCAGGTGAACTTACTAAAAATTATTTGTCAGAATTTGAAAAAAATACTGCTTTATGGAAAACTTAGCTTATTTCTGTGGCGTTTTCTTTCTGCCTCCTTTCCAGTGGTGACAAGCAGAAATGGTGTGATGTGTGTAACAAGCTCGTGGAACTATATCGTGAAGAAAAGAAGTATTTAGAGGTAGGCAGAGTGCTTTACTTTCTCTCTTCTGAAAAGAAATACTCATCTGATCACAACTAACTGCTTTTCATCAAGGAACCCCCAATTTGAGACTATTTAAGATTTCCTGTGGACCACAACCAGGAGGATCTGGTTTTGACAGTATTCCTTTCTTTTCCACTGCTTAAGACTTGGATGCAATCCACTAAACTGACAAAACTGGCAAGATTGTACAGGTTCAAAGGGTAGAACTTGGTTTTTCAGCGTTGTCTCTAGACGCCAAGTCTGATCCCAAGCGCACATTTACATGTCCTGTATGAGAGGCAGGTACCCTTGCCTAGTTTGGCCACTTCTACATGTCTGATTAACCCTTCTCTGGTGTGGGGATCCCTTCCTAGGCTGTCCTGATGCTTCATGCCGGAGAGTAAGGTGGAATTCGTACACAACCTGAACTCCATGCCCGTGTTAGAAGCAGTTGTGGCTCTTGTCAGTTTACCACGAGATGGAGCTGCTAAATGACTGAATGGTTCCGGCAGTGGCGCTGCCTGTAGTCTCTTTAGTAATGTTATACGAGAAATACTTTTGTGGTTGTTCTGTTTACTTTCCTGTTACACTTCAGACTCTGCTTTCTTATAAGGCAGACCATGGTCTTAGCCTGTGTTATCTTCTCCCCTTTCCTCTAACAGTGGAAAATGAAACATCTTACATATCACTTAGTATCAGGCTCAAGACTATTAATTAGCTCCAAAGCCTCTTTGTTCACTAGTTCCAAAACTAAATTAAATGCTGATAGTTTAGTGGATGAAGGCAGAATTGCTCTATGTGCAACAGGGAACCGCGGGTTAGGCTTCAAGGTCCTAATTTCTCTTTTCCAGCTCTGTTGATTCTTTTCACACTGGAATTTCAACATGGGCTGCTGCTGTTCTTTTCTTTCTGCTGATAGTGCTGTAGATCCAACAGATCTTCCATTTTTATTTTAAACGTTATTGGAGGACTCTTTAGGTCTGTTTTTACTGTTGTTTTCCTTTAGAAACCAGAGTCAGAATCCATACTCTTGATGTTTCCTCCTTATTTACTCTGCCTTTGAAGGTGGATAGGTCCCACACAATGCTTTGGGGCTTGTTTTAATCAGAAAACAGGTAAAACTGGGTCGTTACTTTAAACGTTGCTCTGTTGACACACTCGCGGTAGCATTGAGAGTAGTTGTAAAGCTTGTATGGCACATTCAGTTCCTTAAAGAGTGACAGCGTAGTTCATGTGTTCCTCTTGACAGGTAGCTGAAACATGGCAGAAACTAATACAAATGAAACAGGAGGAAGGTGCAGAAAAGGCAGAGCTTCACCAGCTTTGGAAGAAGATGATCCAGTTGCTGAAGGACAGCACACAGAACCAGGATAATAAGACTGAACAGTCGGTAATGCTTCTGACTCCTGCTCACCTTGACACGTACATACATACAGTGCAGCTAGACTGCAAATGGACTCTTAAAAACCATGCAAAGCTTGTGACTGTTTGTCACATTAATGTCCAGGGTACTAAACTTCTCAGGAAAAGGTGGGTGGTTTTGTTTTGTGACAAAAACTGCAAGGGTGCGGCAGCCTGAGATGAGCCTTAGGTGGAATAAGGCACCTAAATCCAAGCAGTCTCCATGGAACTCCTACATTAACTGCTTCCTAAGTTCTGCAGGAGTCCAGGTTTGTGCGCTAGCACAGTGATGCGTTGTTCTAGCTCTGCAGGTTATGAGAAGGACCACTCATAAGATTTGGCAGTGGGGTGGCTTGGCCCACCAGGTGCCCACCCACACCGCTCTGTCACCGCCTTCCTGAGTGACTGAGGGGAGAGCAAGTGTATCAAAAGGCTCAAGGAGGACAGGGAGATCACTCACCAGTTACCACCAAAGGCAAAACAAACTTGACTTGGGAACACTGATTTGTTTTATTACCAATCAAAATCAGAGCAGGTCAATGGGAAATAAAACCAGATCTTAAAATACTTTCCCTATACCCTCCCTTCTCCTTGGGCTCAACTTCACTCCTGAATTCTCCACCTCTTCCCCCACAGCAGTACAGGAGGACCGGGAATGGGGGTTGTGGTCAGTTCATCACACGTTGTCCCTGCCACTACTTCCTCCTCAGAGGAGGACTCCTCACACTCTTCCCCTGGTCCAGTGTGGGATATCTGCTCCAGGTAGATGGCTGCTCCCCTGTGGACCTGCATGGGCTGCATGGGGACAGCCTGCCTTACCCAGGTCTTCCCCACAGGCTGCAGGGGAATTTCTGCTCCAGTGCCTGGAGTACCTTCTCCCCCTACTTCTGCACTGACTGTGGTGTCTGCAGGGCTGTTGCTCTCACAGTCTCCCTGCTCTCTCCCAGCTGCTGTTGCACAGTGTTTTTTACCATTTCTTAACTATGTTGTCACAATGGCACTACCACCATTGTTGACAGGCTTGGCCTTGGCAAGTCCATCTTGGAGCCAGTGGCTCACAAGAGCCACCCCTGTAGCGCCCATCCCCCACCCCCCCAAAACCTGGACACACAAACCCAGTACAGGCGTTCTTCAAAACTAGAAACTTCCCGCTGCTTTTCTCCAGGGTGGAAGATGTAGCTTTGTGGTGTTTTCCCATGTCTTCGTACCTAGTGTTTATCCTGGATAGCCATGTTTTGGTTCAAATTTTCTTTTCTCCTGTAGATTTTAAGCTCTCACTTCTTAGGAGAATGTCAAAGATAAATGGAGGAGAGTGATCATGAATTATACCAATCCCGTGTTCTTTATGGCCAGAGCTAATTTTATCTGATTTATCTGTTTTTGCAAGATGAACCTTCTTCAACAGGAAGGATGGAAATTTCTCACTGCGAGTCTGGTTGGTAGCACTTCAGAAAGGTAGAAAATAGAAATCATTTCAGGCAGCAGAAAATTGAATCTGGATCTACTTTTTGAGAAGGCAAATGCTTTAACTTATGAGCTGTTATAGAATAGAGGTGTTGCAGGCAGCACTGCTTTCTTTTGGGGCACAGTAAATTTCAAAAGAAAAAGTTGCTTAAATATCAGGAATGGATTTCACATGCAAATCTACAGTACACTTTGCTGCACTAACTATCCACTAAACTACAGAAGCGCTGACAGGCTTCTCTTAAGGAGGACTCTGGGTTTGTCTAGTTTGGAGACGACGAGGCTGAGGGGCGACCTCATCACTCCCTACAGCTTTCTGAGGAGGAGATGTGGAGAGGAAGGGGCTGAGATCTTCTCCCTGGGATCCAGAGACAGGACATGTGGGAGAGGTTCAAAGCTGCACTAGGGGACGTTCCCATGGGACATCTAGAAGCATTTCTTTCCTGAGAGGGCTGTCAAACCCTGGAACAGGCTTCCTAGAGAGGTGGTTGATGCCCCAAGGCTGTCAGGGTTTGAGAGACATTTGGACAATGCCCTTAATAGGCTTTAGATTTGGGCAGCCCTGAAATGGTCAGGCAGGTGGTCTTGGTGATCACTATAGGTCCCTTCCAACTGAAATAGTCTATATTATGAAGACAGCATTTTCCTAAAATCATTGTTTGTGGCACTCCTAATGATTTCTTTTTTCAGCTTTTGGCTGCATTTGAACATGCGGTGGACACTGCTGACACTGTTCCTGGTGAAGAGCACCAAAATCTTTACAAGGACTTTATTCAGTGCTTGTCAAAAGTAAGGTTATGTTAATCTATCTTCATCAGAGTATAGATGGAATATTCCACATCTGATAATTCACACAAATAACTCTTTATGTTTTTCCTTTTCAGTTTCCTCATGAAACGGCTAGGTTGGAACAGGCCTGTAACGACATGATGGCTCTGTATCCTACTGTCAGTTACCCGTTAGAAGTACTTTGCTTACACTTTGTCCAGTCAGGTGAGTAGTATGGACTTAAACATTTTGGGGACTTGTATTTTTAATTTTACCGTTAGTTTTGTGGCAATGCTTTTAGAAGTTTTTACCCTTCACAGCCCAGTAGAAGTGCGCTATTTACTTTCTGTAAGTGTAATGTTATATATCTACCTGTCTGGAAATGAAGTGTTTGATCCTGTGATTTACTGCTTCCTAGCTCTATAATTGAGTGGTGACTGTAAATTGGCAAAAAATTTGTGTGAGTCAAGTCCAGCTCTGGCACTGTATAAGGTCACAAAGAAAGAATGTCCTACAGAAGTCAAAAGCAGCCTGTCCTGATAAATGAGGGTTACCTTCTTAACCTTGGAAGAGGGAGTGGAGAGGGTTAGCCCATGCTCTGGGGATCAGGAGGGGCTACACTTAGGTTGTTCTTGACACAGAAAATCAAATCTTGACACAAACAAATCAAATGTCTGTGAAACTTTCTTCAAAAGAGTGTCTGGTGAGTAGGGAATAAGCAGATCTGTTTAGATATTTGTTCTAGGCAGAAAAGGAGAATCTCTGAGGGGAAAAAACACCTAGTGTGTTCGATAGTGCAGGAATCTGAAACTATACGATTGCTTTTTTCATTAGTTCACTAAACAACATTGCAATAGTGTTGGACACTGTCTCAGCATTTTCAATGATAACTACTAAATTTTGGTCTTTTGTTTTATTGTTCGAGGCATCAGAAGTTGACTTTCTTTTTAAAACAAGGATAGAAAATCAGGAAAAACCCTCCTCTGGTTTATATAAAGAGAAATAATTTTCAGCTTAGGTAGAAGAATGCCTTTTCCAGTTTTGAAGGTAAGCTTTGTGCAACAATGTAGCAGCATAAAAAAATAGAGAATTTTTCACTTTAACTGAAAGGATAAAGACAAGTGAGACCCAGACTTTCATTTCCACATGAGAAATCTTTACAGATCAGAGGAATGTGCAGAAACTAATTTCCAAAGGAAAAAGAGCATCTGCTTGCTATAGATATTATATAGTTAACGCTCTGACAACATCCCACAGCTTTCTTGGGGTGGGGAGGATGATGCTTAGGTTTTAGTAAGGCTGTTTGTTTACATCTGAGTCATTCCAACACATCAGAGTCCTTCATGCCTTGAACTTGTGGGCTTGTATTTCAGATGCATTATTAATCCGCTTTAGCAAATGCAAATCAAAGGCAACCCTTACGTCAAACGAGTCCATGATTTTTTAGAGAAAACAGTAGTTGAAAGACTGTTGCTGCAAGTCGGAACTGTTGCTTTAAGCAAGGACTGCCCAGTCTACAATCATAGCTAAAACAAAAATTTAGTGACATCAGTTAAAGTTAAGCTAACACATTAAATTAAATTATGTGGTTTCACAGCAAGACTGAGCAAGCTCATCACAGTAAATTTGTAGGTATACAAGGCCTGCGCTGGCAGGAAATTATTTTTGTTTATTTGAGGCAGGTTTTGATGTGGGCATTCAGCTGGCCTTACATGAAAAACATATGAAGAATTAGTTTTTATTACTAAAGGAAGCATACCTATAGTAATTTCACATGAGGTGTTAAAAATTCAGGTTTCAGGCTGACAGTTAACTTTTTTGGTGGTACTGGGTGGTTAGGTTACTGCATGTTTTTTTGAGTTTGGTCTTGGGGGTGGAGAGTGTTTAAGTTTGAAAAAAGTTTAGCTAAATTCATTACTTTCAGCTCAAAAGATAAGGGTCATATTTATGTAAACCAGGTATACTATTTTTCTTTTTTTTTTTTTTTAATCTGAAACTATAAAATACTTATTTTTCTGAAACCAGGTACTTTGTCAGAAGAGGCCCTGCAGTGTTTTTCTAGGCTTTCAGAGATGGATGCAAGTAGTGCTCCAGGCATCATTGGTTTCGGTATAAAATGCCTCCAAGAAAAGAAATACAGGGAGGCTGTTAAGAGTCTTACTGAAGGTAAATGTGTACTGTAACTTGAATCCCATCTGGTTTATGCTGGGTAGTTTGGGAATATTACACTTGCATAGAACTTCATCAGTATGAGACCAACTAGAAAATTGAAAATCGTTTAAAAATAGCTTTAACTATAACATCTGTGTAGTCAGCTCTGTGGTGTTTTAGTGTGATCAACTTTAAACTTCTAAAATCTGACTTATTAGGGTAATGATCTAGATAAAGCAGTAACGCCATTAGATGATTTGACAAAATGTATAACCTGGTTTCGACAAAAGCCGCATATCCCACATAGTTTTGTTTACTCATTTTACTTTTATGTCTAATACTTTGCTCATGGAGAGGAGAATGGAAAAGGCAAGGCTTTTGGTATAACGTGTAATGTATATAGCTTGGGAATAATGTCTTTCCCAGTGAGCCAATGAATTTTAGGCATTGAAGCTTCAAGGCATTTTTTAGTAGTAATAAATATAATATCTCATAAGACTGAAATTCAGTTTTATCACTGAATCTTAAGTTAAACCAAGATTATCTGGAATTTTCTGTGAAACACTCTTGCTATCATTTTCGGTTTTTTGCTGTCTTGAAGTTCCGTAGGCCTTTTTGGGTTTCTAAGAAGATCTTTATTAAATGGTCTACAGGCTGCTGCTGTTAATATCTGATCAAAGAGAAGGACTTTCTCTTGAAACAAAACGCACCTTAAGCCAGTGTTGTAGATGTCACTTTTTCCCCTTTTTCTTAGTCTTTGTCTTACTGCATGGAGGCTTGTGCATCTAAAACAGTTAAAATAAGACTCACAGAAAAAAAATTAACTGTCTTTTCATCTGATTGATAATCTGTTTTTGATGGCATTATAGGACAGTGCAGCATCTGCCAGCTACAGTGTCTTTGCAGCCCTAGCAACTCTTCTTAATGCCTTTTTTAAACTCTTCTTTTATTAGGTTTGCAGAAGACTAGCCAGTGCCCAGTAGCATGGCGTTACCTGGCAGAAGCACAAATGAAAATTCACCAATATAGGGAGGCTGTCCAGTCCTGCAATCGAGGTAACTGCCTGCAAACTGAAAGAGCAACTGCAGGGTTACACCACTTTATATAGCAGATAATTGCCTGAAACCACAAGGTTAGTTGTCACAAATTTTTAGTCTGGTAGACTTCATGTTTAGACTTAAAAGATAAGATTTAATCAAGTTAATGTAAAATGCAGAAATGTCGTGTAGTACAACTGCATCTTAAGAAACCTCACTGTAAGTCTTCACTCAGGAATGAGGGCAGTTCTTATGAATTATCTGAACAGAGCTGTTACCTGATGGTTGTAAATGAAGGGGCAGCCCAAGTGGACTTTTTACTCTTGAGAGGGACAAATGCAATGAAAAACTTCTCAGGAAAGACTTGGAAGCGTTCTGTGTTCAGTTTTGGGTCCGTCACTTCAAGGACATTGAGATCCTTGAGCGCGTTCAGAGAAGTGCAAGGTCTGGAGAGCAAGTGTGCTGAGGAGTGGCTGAGGGACCGGGTGGTGTTTAGCCTGGAGAAAAGGAGGCTGAGAGGAGACCTTATTGCTCTCTACAACTACTGAAAGGAGGTTGTAGAGAGGTGGGTGTTGGTCCCTTCTCCCAAGTGACAAGTGACAGGATGAGAGGAAACGGCCTTATGTTACACCAGTGAAGATCTAGATTAGATATCAGGAAGAACTTCTTTACAAGGAGGGTTGTAAAGCCTTGGAACAGGCTGCCCAAGGAGGTGGTGGAGTCCCCATCCCTGGAGGGGTTTAACAGATGTGTGGATGTGGTGCTGAGGGACATGGTTTAGGGACCCTGGCAGTGTAAGGGTGAATGGTTGGACTCAATGATTTTAACGGTCTCTTCCAACCAGATGATTCTGTGATTCTATGAGATAAAGTATGCAAACTTGGCTAAATAGTTGGGGGGAATTACTTAATTCAAGAGGAAGTACTTTCCAGCAAGGGAGATTCAAAAGGCCTGTAAATTTGGACAGAGGAAATGTGAAAACAGATCAAAGTAGGTAAAAAGAAGTTTACTGCAGAAAGAATGAAAATGAGGTGATTCTTTTCCCATCTGTTTTCAGTGTGGAAGAGCTCAGGATGACTTTACACCATGACCCTTCTTTTCAGGGGGTTCATCAAACAACTTGTCTATGATTATAGCTTTAATAGAAGCTGCTGTGAAACAAGTTAAGAAAAGTTAGTATTAAGGAACTATGAGATAATGACCTAGGAACTGACCGAATAACATAAAAGACGAAATTGCTGAAATACTAAGGGGTTTATGTAATTGCTTACTGGAACTGTCTTGGCACCCAAGCAGGTAGATAGCATGATCCTAACTTTTACAAGTGTTCTAGGAGAGCTCAGGGAAACCACTGACAATTCTGATACATTCAGTAGTTGAATTGGTTAAAACTGAAAGACCAAAGTTGGGGAATTTATGTAGAAAAGTTATTCTGGGGGATAGATAGCATAGCTTTTGTAAAGAAAAGTTGCAGGTGTTTACGAGCACGTAGACAAGGGAGATGTGATACTGCCTTCTCTGATTTCCAGATGGTAATTGATCAGATCTCTCACAAGACCATTAAGGAAACTAAGCAGCCTTGGGTTAAGAAGTAGAGTGGTAGCATGGGGTGGATTTTATCGGTTTTGAATAAGTCAAAAGGTAGAGCATGGTGCAGTAAACATCTGTTTTCAGGCTGGCGGGAGATGTCCTTGATGTTTTCACCGATCCCTGTGTAATTCATTTTTTTCCTAGTTGTTTGTGGATTCAAAGCAGACTGCAAAACTCTTCAGAGGAGATTACCAGAGTGGGTAACTAGGTGTTAAAAATAACAAATAAAATTCCATAGTTAGATGTCAGATCATGCAGTTGTGGGAAGAAATGTTCCCACAAAGCTATCACACAGTCTTGCTGAAGATTTGGGAACAGCTGTGGTCTTCACGTTTTTTTTTGTTTGTTTTTTTTTCTTTATTTTTACTTGATGGAACTTTTCTCTTGTCAACAGTTCTTGAGGCTCTTGGAACTCCTGAGGGTCTTAGTCTTCAGTGGAAAAATCTTATCCTTCAGTTGAAAGCAGAGGCCTTGGTTAAAATAGCTAATGCTGATGCTGCAGAAGCAGCCATTAAAGCACTTGAACAGGTATTTTAATTGATTAAATTTTTTTTTTTTAATTTTAAAAAGTCCTCTGACCTTTCTGTATTAAAAACACAAGCTGTGTTTCTCCCCTTGCCTCCTTTTTACATTCTGTGTGGTTTAGATAACTCCTACCAACCATGCTGTAATCCAAACACTCTTT
>NW_010417130.1:0-9311 GCF_000710305.1 Buceros rhinoceros silvestris | reverse complement strand
ACTCTTTCTTTCTCTGATTTTTCGGCTTTGTCACTCACAAGTCTGTTTTTAGAAGCTGTCAATTTTGACCTGGTCTGGTCTTGCTCCACTGGGTTTTTGCTAGTTGTATGACTGTTTTTCATCTTAATTCGAATTATTGTTATAATCCTACTCCCCATGTCATTCCCTCACGTGTCGTGAACAAGAGCACGCTCTTTAAGGTAGAATGGTTCAGCTTTAAGCAGAGGTTGCTTCCTCTCTTTTTTGTCTCCCAGTTTCATTGTTTGCTGTTTAGACTTCTGTACTATGTCCTTCTCTCTACAATCTTCCACCTGTTCTCAATGAAAATTATTCTGTCTTCACGAGGGTATTCTGTCTAAATGCTTTCTTGTCTTTACCTTCATGCTGTCTGCCTGCTATTGACACCTTTGATTTTTTTTTGATCTGGGGAGGGAATAACTTGGTCATGTCTTATTATTTTGTTTGCTAGATTGTGGATGCAAGCAGCGATCCAGTGGTTTTAGCTATCAGAGGTCGGGCTTATCTGAACAAAGGTTTAATGCATGAAGCTTCAAAGGTTAGTGCTATATTGTCATTCCTGTCTGCTGAGTAGAATTCTTGGTTTCTTAGAGGAAATAACTAGGGAAGAATGACATCCTTTTGCAGATTTCACAAGAACTTCTGTTGTCCCACCCTGATCTGGCTGAGTCCCATGCTCTAGAGGGTTTAATCCATTATTCCCAAAAGAAATATGAACAGGCTGAAAGAAGGTATTTTTTTTTCTTTCCTCTAAAGAGGGAAATGTGGGGAAGAATAATATACAGTGTTTTGCAGCTTTTGAGAATTCGATCGATCTGACCTCTGTTCCTTTCATTTAGTTTTCTAAATGCTGTTGAACGAAAGGCTGAAATTGCAGAGTATCATCAGTACCTGGGGCTCACATACTGGTTCATGAGTGATGAGACAAAAAGAGACAAAGGAAAATCACTCACTCAGTTCTTGAAGGTAAGTGTTGCTTTAACTATTCATGTAGAATTTGTGTTTTCCTCTATCAGAAACCAGATATGGAAAATAAACTGCCTGGAATGACAGACTCAGATATTCTGCTTGTTACCAGTTACAAGCCTCCAAAGCGTGTAGTCCGAGTTCAGCTGTGCAAACAGGCATTGCAGGGAGCTCTGCAGTAACCTGGATTTTCCCTGCTTTTTTGTCTTTTCACCTAATGCTTGAGGCCTTTGATTTAGCCAAACGTAGTGGTGGTTCTCTCAATCTCCTTGCCCTGAGGGCTGTAAAGTCGAGACCTCTAGATGACCAGCTGTAGGTCTTTGAAGACATTTTGAAGTGGGGAGGTAAAAATTCAAATTAGGAAAAAACTGAAGAAGTATAAAAGATGAGAATAGTGTTAGTTTCAGTGCCTGTCCAAGGAAGTAAGTCTGCAAAACCCTACAATTCATATACTTTTCCTGATTGGGGTTCGGTGGTTGTGGATTTTTCTCTGAACGTAGGTGACAGCATGAATCCGGTGTGACATCTTTATTGGGAATGTGGAAGTATACAAGATAAGATTCTAGATGCTGTGAAGTCACCGCGTAACTGTGTGATAGGTGTTGGCAACTCAAATCACGGCCTGCTGCTTGTGCTTCAATAACAGCAGAGTATTCCAGAGAATGTAGTTGAAGTGAACAATACTTTCGATTCTAAACCGTTTTATGTAACTTTGCGGGTTTTTTGATTATTGTCAAAGCTGTTTTCTGCTACTCAAGGGCAGTGGGTTTCTTGAGTATTAACAAGCTGCCAACTGTATCTAAAAAAGAGCTTGACCTTCAGAAAAGGCTGGAGTTAATTGTGGTATAATGTGGTAAGAGTATGAGCCTAACGGCTGAAACAGAGTAGAATATGGAAACCATGGGCTATGGTAAGGAATTGCACAACTCAGTACTTTATATACAAAACAGTTTGTGTTATGAGGTTTGTGGCAGATTCCAGATATTTAAAGCTCAGTTAGACTACTCAGATGTGTCACAGAAGGAGCTTAAATAAGTGAATAAGCAAAGTCTGAACAAGAGTTATCACTGGGTGTTACACATCAGTATAACCCTTCAAAATGCTGTCCTACCCGGTGGTCATGTTTCCTCACAGGCTGCGAAACTGGACAGCTACTTGGGAAGTGCCTTTCGTTACTTAGGTAACTACTACAGAGATGTGGCTGAAGACAAAAGTAGAGCTCGTGGTTGCTATAAAAAGGCTTTTGAACTCGATGGAACTGATGAAGAATCTGGAACAGCAGCTGTAGACTTGAGCATGGAACTTGGAGACACGGTACTGTATATTCAGGGCTTTGGATTACTGCTGCTTTGTTTTTCTGATAATGCTGTGCTTTGAGGAGTCACTTCAGGTTTCCTCTGTCTTTGAGAGTAAGATCTGAAAGCAGACGGTCTGTCATTGCATACAGCTTTCGTTGTTGGAACTGCTTCAATTTCATGCTTCAGTTCCAAATTATATCTTACCTGGGGAGAAGGGTAGGAGAATTAAGCGTAACGTATTTGTCATATATGTGATTTAGATCAAGCATTTTTTTAATAGGGAACATGAAAAGAAAGTTGTTTTTCTTTTCGTATTTAACTTGTGCCACTTCTTTTCTCCATCCTTCATGTTGCTGCTTTTAGGAAAAGCATACAAAATCATCAGAACGTTTAAAAGTATTTCTGTGATATTACAGAACAAATGTAACCCATGCATTGATAGACTTCACTTGAACATCTGCAAAGTCAGTCTAAGTATCAGATTTGCTGCAAATACTTGTATCCTTCTCTAGTTTTAAAAAATAAACTTAAAAAAAAATAGTCTCTACAAAACTGCAGGAAGCTGGTGACTATTTTCAAAGACAGATACGTAAGAAATAATTGTGTCTTTAGATTTGGTTATTTCCTCCTCTAATCTGCCACTCAGCCTGCCAGCTGTAAAGAGCCCCTGTAAGATTCCTTCATTACAGTAATTAACAGACAGTTTAATGGTTTGCTGGATTAGGAGTATTCTCCTTTAACAGGAACTTTTGTTCTTTACACGTATATGTGTTTACTAATGTGGCATTTTTGGTGCTTTGTTAGGACACTGCTCTGTCAATCCTGAATGAGGTAACTGAAAAAGCAGTTAGTGGTACAGCAAAGTGGGCCTGGCTTCATCGTGGAATTTACTACCTGGGAACCGGTCAGCCGTCACAAGCAGTGGCTGAGTAAGAGAACTAATGGTTGTTTTTCATCATTTTCTATAAATCCCAATAAATCAGTCTTTGATCTCAGCAAGTTTTGAGAATAAGTTATCTGAGTATAGGATGACTTGTACTAAATGATGGGAAATGGCTCTGAGCAAGCTGTGCCTATTTTCAGTTCCAGAGTTAGCACAAAGCAGTCTTTTCAGTAGAGCAGTGTTCAGTACTAAGGAGCCTGGTGACAGGCTGGTCACAGACAAGCTCGATAGAGCTCTGAATAATGAGCCAAGGTGAGGGACAATGTCTTAACTTGTGTAATGTGCTCTGAAGATGAAAATGCTATGCTGTGTTTAAAAGTTCTGTCTAACTGTCCATTTGTTTCCTTGCATTATATACTCTCAGCAAACAACTGATTTATGTTAACTCTTACCACCTTTTATTTAAATAAATTGACATCTCGGTATCTTCAGTTTGCAGGCAGCTCTCAGGGCTGATCCAAAGGATCCCAACTGCTGGGAGTCTCTAGGAGAGGCTTACTTGAGTCGAGGTAGCTATGCAACAGCTCTAAAATCCTTCAGGAGAGCCACTGAGCTGAACCCAGAGCTTGTGTACAGTGTTTACAAAGCTGCAGCAGTTGAGCAGATTCTAGGCAAATACGAAAATGCTATAGCTACCTATCATGAGATCTTAAAGACGACAGAAGAATATGTGCCTGCACTGAAAGGTAATGTGTCTGAGTTTAGAACTGTTAACTTTTTCTCCCTCTGCATGCTGTAGAGCTTCAGTGGAGAGGTTCTTGGTGTATTGAGGTCTGCCTGCATGAAAGGACAGGGTTGGATTTTGGGTGTGTAGAGCACTGCTATCCTTCCATTAAAGCTAGTGTGCAGTAGCCTGCAAATACCTGAAAAGGTGTTAAATCATGATGCATGGGAGTGATTATTTTTCTTTCAAGTCAGTATGAAAGGTAATTTTTTCCATGTAGCTACCCAGGCAAGTGGATAGAAGAATTGAGGATAGAGGAAGCCAGCTAATGGTGCTGCAGTTTCACCTGGGCGTTCAAAGGCTGGCTCAGGAGCTGATGGAGTCAGGCTGTCATTTCAGAGAGATTGGCTATGCTAAATTGACCATGTGTTCCTTCTGTGTTAGCCCTGGTGATTCAGACCCCTCTGAGCTTCTTCAAGTGATGAAAAATAGCAGTAAAGTATCCCGAGAGGTCTTGCAAGTGTTAGAGGTGACAGTAGGTCTTCAGCAGATAGCTGGGAGCAGAGACGTGGCACTCCTTTCTCGTGACAGAACTGTGATTCTCAAGATATATAATATTGGGAGTTTATAAAGTTTTGATAGCCAATGAATAACTGTTCGGTTCACGTTCAGTCATTTTCACCCAATACATCCAACTGAAATAGATGCTGCTTGGTACTGGTGTGAATTTTTAAAGTACACAGTGTTCTTTCATTGTGTGTAAGGCCTTTCTATTTTGCTGTGAATGTAAGCTGATTCTTGTAAAAGTCAGAAGACTTGAGTTACTATTGCAACAGTAAGTTTTTCATCTGAAAGGGGACAGGGTGGTTGTCCCTCTATCTCCTCCTGTGTGACTTTGCTGCTTGGAGTTTGCCAGGCTGAAGTGACACAGGCAAAGCTCCATGATGGGAGTTGGAGAGCATTGTGGATACGGAGCTGTACTAGTTGTCAGGCAAGAAGGCTGACTGCAGGAGCAGTTTGCAGAGGTATTGTATAGAAATGTACATATGTATTTGGCTTTATGGCTGTCTGTAGGTGACAGTTGACAGCAGTCCCTGGAATAAAATGCTTAGAGAAGGTATAAGCACGTGGCATTAAGGTCCTCCCCCCTGCAGTTGTCTCTATTCTTAAATTTCTTAATTATTCTCTCATAATCTCTCTCATCCTAATCTCTGATTTGTTAGCTCCAGATCCCACTTGTAGTCTTGAAACAGTCCGACTTCTTAGAGACTCTTTAATGTTTATTCTGGTGTGCTGTCTTTTGTGGGCCTTCTTAAAACTCTCTGAAAACATATGCCAGTGTTCTTTTGGTTCTGTTGTGATGGTCTGAATCGAGTTGTTGGAAGCGTCCCAGCAGGTGAGAGAATCACTATATTGATGTTACTCGAATAGATCTTTTCAATGTATTTTATTTTTGAGTTACTAAATGGTATGTTTATTCTGCCGCTGCTCCAGTGTATCTTTTGATGTATAACTTTGGGGAATAAAATCAGTTTTGTTTCTAGATTACAGAGCATCTTAAGGACTGAGAAGCTCATGATATTGGGACTATTGTGTGATCAAGACAAATACCTAGTGGAGGAGAGATAAAGGTGCTTGCAAAACATGACCGCTGTGATTAGTAGATGGGTGTACAGGGTACGATAGCATGAGGAGGATAGCTTCAGAACTGTGAAAATGACACTGAGAATGAATGGTGCTCATTGGCAGTGACTTATTGCTGGTGCCAGCAGCAGTATAAACCAAACAATTGTCTTGTTGGTTCCAAAATGCTAGAAATTGTGGTATTAGATGCAGTTCCTTTGTACCAGTTGGATTTATTTATGTATGTGGTGGGTTGACCCTGGCTGGCTGCCATGTGCTCACCAAACTGCTCTATGACTCTCCTCCTCAGCAGGACTGGGGTGGGAGAGAAAATAAGACGGAAAAAGCACGTGGGTCGAGATAAACACAGTTTAATAAAGCAAAGCAAACCAGAAGATTTATTCTCTACTTCCCATCAGCAGATGATGTCCAGCCACTCCGCAGGACATAGGGCTTCAGTACAGTAGGGGTTGTCCTGGAAGAGAAATGCCATAATAACAAATGCCCTCCTCCTCCTCCTCCCTTCTCTTAGCTTTTGTTTCTGAGCAGATCTGATGTTCTGGAATACCCCTTTGGTCAGCTTGGGTCAGCTGTCACAGTTGTGTCCCCTCCAAAGGTCTTGCCCACCCCCAGCCCACTGTGAGAAGGGGGAATGTTGGAGAGACACTGTGGTGCTGTGGAGCAGTGCTCAGCAGCAGCCAAAACATGGGTGTATTGTCAACATCCTCTTAGCTACCAATGCACAAACCACCGCTGTGGTTTGCTGTGGGGAAAGTTAACTCCATCCCAGCCAGATCAATACACTACATGAAGTAAACCTTTACATGAACAGGATTAAGTAATGTTGCTTGCAAGTCTTCTTTGAAGAAAACTTCCTTTTTTTGTCTAAAGGAAATTCATTCTTCTGTTTGTCTTTTGTCCATGTTTTTTGATGTGTGTGAGCTGAAAACTGATGTATTTGTCGAAGATGCACCAGTGCAGACCAGATTTCTCATTAGGGCTTTACTTAGTATGATAGAACAAACCCAAAGCTTAAATGCTGTATTTTTTGTAATTAATTAGGTTTATTTTAATATCCAAATTTTTCTATGGTTCACACTTGACAGGATAGGTTAAAAGCAAAGTCTTGGTTGTGAGCACTGTGAGTCTTTTGATTTTGGTGTATCCTGTGCAGGGTATAAATCTTAAGCAGAACACTGAGCAGGCTTCTACTCTCCCACCCCACCTCCTTCACCAAGCGTATCATAAAAGCATCTCTTTTCATAGAAGATATTTTCTCTTATTTTCAGGACTTGGTGAGTGCTACCTTATGCTGGCAAGAGCAGCCCTGGATAACTTTTTTGACAGGAAGGCTGTGGGTTACATAGAGCAGGCTCTTGAATTTCTCACAAGGTTAGTACTAAATATTCAGTTACTTAATTTCCACTGGGATCGAGGGTTGACAGGCAGAACAGTTAAGTATTTGAGGATTTTCAGTTAAAATAAATCAAATGGACCAGGCTTCTAATCTAGAAGTAAGAATGTGCTTATTGAAAATGGTTTGAATAATACATTCTGCGTTTAGGCTGCTTAAATGAATGGTAATTACAGGGGGATTTTCTGTTTAAAGATACAGAGTCATTTGATTGTAGCACAGGTGTGAAATGAGAGGTAGTTCTCTCCAGCAGTCCTCTTGTATATAAGGTGGATGAGAGGAAATAGTTCCTTGCCTCCCTTGATCTTTTCATTCTGCATTCATACAGAATGCTTTAGTGTCCTCAGGGGATAGCTGCAGTTACAGGAGAAGGTCTGTCACGTTCCTGCAAGTGAGTCCTGTCTTGTGATATAACTTAGCAGTGTTCTGAAATGCAAGACTGGTGTAGTCACCTGGTAACGGCCAATTTTCAGAACTGGCTCTTGGTCCCAACAAAGTTGGGATACATTGGCATTTTTTAGTTTCTCTTTTTTTTTTTTTGTTAGTTTTGACCTTTTAGACCTATAGCTTGAATAGGAGGAAAACTGAATTAAAAAAACCCCAACCAAATGGCTCGTTGATTAATTACATTTGCTACTCTTGCTACTCTTCAAAGTTGTGAACTTTCTTTCAGAAAATGGTATTGAAGTGTCTGAACGGGTGTTGTGCGGGTTTTCTATGTCATTGATTACAGGGCAGCAAAGCAGCGTCCTGATGTATCTTGCCTCTGGAAGCTGCTTGGAGATACCTGTACTAGTGTGCATGTTATTTCACCAAACAACGTGAATGTTCAAGTTCTAGGGTACCTTCTGGGTAAAAATACAGACAAACAGGTGCTGAAGAAAACTGAGCTGCTCAGTCTGGGAGGAAGGTAATAATTTTTCATTATCAAGAGCTTATATGTCCAAGTCTTCTAGTCTCAAGTCTTCAATTCTTCATGTCTAAAGTATTCTAGACAATTTCACTTCTAGATGATCTGTTGACACCTGCATGTTGAGCAAAGATTATCAAGGTGGTAAAAGGTTCTCATGCTCCCTCCAAATGCACTGCTCATTTCATATGTTTATTGGACTGCTGTAGTGGCTGTCAACACTTTATTAAGCACGTGCTCCTCTCCTTGTTTCTGTCTCCAGAGGATGGCTACATACTGCCTGTCATTCAACAAATCACATCTCTTTAAACGGAGTGGTCACAGTAGTTGCTATTTAATTCTCCCAGGACTACCAAAGTCCAAGATAATGCTTCAATCTTTTTGTCTCTACTTATTTGTTATAAAAATGTCATCCGTTCTTGCCCTAGGTATGGGGTCTAGAGTACATCATAAGGAATTCCTTGTTTCTGGCCCTGGATGCTCATGACAGTAGAAGACACTTGTAGCATTTCTTTGGCCTCTTCCGTGACTCCCTCTGAGTTCTGTGCAATTGGGTGTGTAAGGGAGGAAATGCAGCTGCTTAGTAAATCCATACCACAATAAGTGAAGTCAGATACCTCCTAGAGGCAGTCTAATTAACTGTAAAATGACTGATGTTTTTTTTCAGTACAGTCATGCCTGTTGCAACTGACACAGCTTTGATGTAATGCGCATCTGGGGCTTCACAGGTGCTGGGCACTGCAGGCTGCCTTTGGACCGGGCCAAGTTCTGTGAAGATAACTGAATGAAAATCCTTAGTTGTTGTTTGCTTTCCATTCTTGTCTGGTTCTGTTTGTTTTCATGTGTGTTTGCTTGGTTTAGGTTTTTAAGCACGCTTTTGAATGTTTTTTCAGCTTTCTGCTCTTCGTGTAGAGAGGGTAGAATGATGCTTCTGTGATTCATATTTCTGTAGGTGTTACGGCAGAGCTTTAAAATTGATGCCTTTGCCTAGCATATGGTGTGATCTTGGAATAAGTTATTATCGACAAGCAGAGCACCTCACAGCAGTGGGAACTGACACGAATGAGACCAGTGAACTGCTGGAGAAGTCTTTACAGGTACTGCCTGTTTCTTCTGTTACATTCTTCAAAACTTAAATCGGTGTTGGTGCTTGTCTTCATTACTCTTTCTGTCTTCAATAAAATCTATGTTTCTGAATAAGTAAGCTCTTAAAGTCTTAATTTTTGCTCCTTGAAAGATTTTAATCCATGTTTGAATTTCTTCCAGTGTATCAAGAAAGCTGTGAGACTTGACAGCAAAAATCATCTTTATTGGAATGCACTTGGAGTAGTCGCTTCCTGTAGTGGTAAGTCTTCATCGAAACCTCTAGCTCCATAATATTCTAAAATAGAAGGCAACTTGACTAATGGTGTTTATGAAATTCAGTTACATCTAACTCACCTTCTTTCTTTCCTTTCCCCTCCCTCCCTCCTCTC
>NW_010417129.1:7998-26024 GCF_000710305.1 Buceros rhinoceros silvestris | reverse complement strand
CTCGGCTCCCTGGAGTTTAGGCATTTTTAAAATTATTATTATTCTTTTCATGCTGTTTTCGGGGGTTTTTTTCCCTTTTTTTTTTCTTTTTTCTTGGCTCAGCCTGCACAAGGCACGCAAATGTAGGTAGTTGCACGTAACAGCAGTTCGAATGCTTCTGAGGCCAAATGAGATTATAACACAGCTCACCGTGCCAGTGCAGCACCTTGTTCTGGAGACACAAACCAAGCCACGTAGCCCAGAGTCACAGATCTTGGGAGCGTACAAACCAACCGAACCCGGCGGAGCTGCAGCCCAGCTCACGGCCCTGTTTATCACCAGCAGCAACGGGTACGAAGGCCTGACGAGACAGGGCAAAGCGAGCCGCACAGTTAAATATTCCCATGGCAGATGTGGCCTCTGTCACAGCTAAGCGAAGCGCAGACCAACACCTTTCGTTGTATCGTGTGTAATGGGGCTGGCCTCCCTTAGAGAGCAAGGGACGCTGCTCAGCCGCTGGCAGCAGCTTGGAAGGAGCCGCCGCACGGCTGCACGGTAGGTGCTGCACTGTAGGTGCTGCACGGTAGGTGCTGCCTGCTCCCTCGGAGCCGCCCGGAAAGCATTTTGCCCTGCCCTGGTTGTGCGGTACTGGCTTGCGCTAAAGCGTTCCGCCGGCTGCACTCCCGGCCACGCAAGGTAGTCCGCAGGGGGAAGCGTGGCGAGAGCGGAAACGAAAACGCCGCATCGGGTCCAGGGGCTGCTCGGGCCCGCTGCGTCCTGCTCCAGGGAGCTCCCCGCCTTGGGGGAAGCCAGCACTCTGCTTGCGCTTGCAGGTGCGTTCGGTGTGGTGAGCAGCAGGCTGGACGTGGGCCTGCAGTGCTGTCGTTCAGGAGTGGGGGCTGGAAGGAAGGTGTGCTCTGCAGCTTCAGCTCACCTCTCCCTGTGAGCCCTCGCTGGGTAGTCCCGTGTGAGGCCGGACTGTCTTGCAGGTAGAGTTACCACATGGAGAGAACCCCCTCCAGCTCACCTGCCTCTGTGACGAGTTGTGGCCCACGATGGAGGGTGATGAGCCGTGCTGTGCTCGCGCAGCCTGTGTGTGATGGGGGCCTGCTGAGTGCAGCTCTCCTTTCCTAGGAGAGAAAGGCTGTCAGGTGTGCCTTTGGGAACGTCCTTCTGTTTTGAGGGACAGTAGTGATTTCCCAGCAGGTCAGTGTCTGTGCAGAGGGAGGTGAATACGGCTAAGTCACGTTCGTGGCGCTTTACCAGCTCCACCTTGATCTCTGGGCTCTCTGCCAACGCATGAGCTGATTCTGCAGTTCGTTTTTTAAGATGTGGCTTGGTTCAGTCACAAAAGGTTACCTTCATTGCAGATTCTGCGGGAGGAGGGAGATAAGTTGGCCCGAGATTGGAAAAGTTTGTAAGCCCATCTTCTACGAGATTACTAGGGTAGCCGGGCATCTTGCCTGTTCTTTGAATTGCTGACTCTGTTGCAGGCATGGCTTATACGTTATAGCATAAATGTGATAGAATATCCCTTTTTAAAAAGGGGGATAGGGAGAGATTAGTATATGCATAAGGTAATTGTGCTGTCCATGAATAAAACAGAAAAGATCTCAAAGTGTTATATTGGATTAACCTGCAAGCCCTCTTACCATCAACTTCGAGTGGATTTCAGACTTGATGCTTACTGAGGCCTAATCAAAACAATACTGTAGCTGACTAATTTTGTGCTTAAAACGTCTCTTAAAAATAAGATAGAACATTTGTTATACTTTTCATTTGCAGAACGCATCTAGAAATGTGCTCAAAAGTTCATTTTCAGTCTGAGACAAAGAATGCTGTCACCTATTTTAATATGAACAATTAATTTTGAGAGCTGCTACCAAACCTCTGATACATTCAGCGTGCGACAGAGAACTACCTGTCCCTCAGTGTCCGTGAGGTGCATGGATACTGGAGAAGCCACGCAAACATGCAATGCAGTAAACGCAAATGCCTTGAGAATTTGGGAACTTCAAGGGCATGGGGTTCCTGCAGCTCCCCGTTAATTTTAACAAACCGATCCTTGTAACACCAGTTTATTTGTTTTACTGCAGAATTTGTGTTTCGGATGCCTACGGGAAGCACTAGTTAGATATTGGAGGGTCCCCGGCCTTTGAAACAGCTGCTTCTGCAAAATAAAGCTAAGCCGAATTTGTTCACGCTTCTCCCTCAGTTCTTAGGCTGCTCTACCAACCACCTTTCAGTGGCTGGAGACGCTGCGCCCAACCCCTGCACAGAGACTTGTCACCTGAAGCTTTCCTAAGAAACTTGTGCCATTCAGATGGGGGGTGTGGGGGTGTGTGTGTGGTGGAGGGGCCCAGACAAAATAAACCACTGCCTCTTTAGTTCACAGGTTGAAACAAGCCTGTGTAATTAGACTGTTAATCCAGGAGATTAATTTGACCAGCTGCTTCTGGGAACCCTGTCAAGCAGCAGAGTTAGGAGTTCGTACCAGTGGTATTGGAAACCTTAACTGAAAAACACAGAGGCTTTTTCTTATTTATTTGGTACCACATTAAAACCCTGTTTGTAATGGCTTGGCGGCGGTGGCCCTCTGTAGTCTCTCTTACTGTGTTTCTGCAGACGGTGAGAGATTTGGAGTAATTGCCCTGGCAATTATCACGCCGTAGAGCCGAGTGGCCTCAAGCAGAAGAAAAACTGAACGTACAGCAAGAAGTGGTTTTACCCTTAAGCCCAAGCCCTCCCCAGTGATCAGGCCAAATTCCATTCCTAACATTATTCGCTCCCACTTTCTGTCTCCTGAGATGATATCCATGCGACTCAATGTGCTCTCAAGATAGGGGAGGCTTAATGTAAGCCTGAAGAAAAGAGCGTGTGACGCAGAAAGGTGAAGAAGCCTCTACCCTGGGACTTGCAGCGGACAGCTCAGAGTCCCCTCTCTTTACCTCTGTCGGGCAGAATGGAAGTGAGGGCTGCAGAAAAAGGGTGGCGAGCTCAGAAAGAACAACCTGGAAGCTTTTGTGCGTTTCTTACAGCTGAATGTAGTAAGCGTGCAGACTATCAGCATGGATGATGTCATGGTTCCCAGAGAGGGCTCTTCACTGAAGGAATTAGCCGGTGGGGGTAACTGCAGGGTGCGGAGGTGGGAAGGCCCGCCTTCTTGATCAGAAAAAAAAATGAGCAAGTGAATGTCTGGCTTTAGAAATGCCTTGCTATTAGCAGAGCTAATGCTGCATTTATTTAGGTGGCAAAGGTGAGCGAATGTCTGTCTTGCTGGTCCCTGATGTGTAGGTAGAGCTTCATACTCACCCTAACTGTCTGGGTTAGCCTGGGTTAACTCTCGTACCAGGGCTATGCAGCAGAGATCTGTTCGCAGGGCTGAGATTTTTGTCAACCTGAAAGAAGAGATTTTTTATTTTTTCCCCAAATATTTTCCGCCCTGACCATGCAGTGTTGTGGTTTTTTTTTTTTCTGAGGATCCAGCAGTGTGAAGTTCATTAAAGATGTACTCTGCAGAGCAGAAGTCACAGTATGCACTTGAACATCTGCAGTAATGCAGACATAGAGAGTTCCTGAAAAAACTCAGGGGTGTTGTAATTTTGGGGACCACATCTTCACCACCGAGAGTTTGTGAAGAGGTAACTTACATTCCCCACTAGAAAGCAGTGTGGCTGTGCAGGGCTGGATCTCCTCTGGCCCGGGAGAAGCCTCGCTGCTCTCTGGAGACGGTTGACACAAACGGCCGCCTTACAGGTTTTCAGGGCTTTTTTGAGTTTCTCTGGAGCAACTTTAACTGCTCTGTTTCAGACTCCGTTAGGGAAATGTGATGGTAGTGGTGGGGGAGTACAAAACTGCAAGGACTGCCTTGTGAGTTTAAAGTTGCGGTTTTCTGAGGACAGAAAGACTGGGTGCAAATGCAGATATAGTGGTAATTCTTGCTGTTCTTGTGGCACTGTTTGCGGTACAAGGGTTCGGCCCTGGTCCCTGGAGAGTAAGGCGGTGGGCAGGAGCAGGTCCCTTGTCTCTCCAGGAGAATCTAAAGAATGAAGCCCTATCCGTTCAGGGTCTGACTCTGAGTGGACGCAGGCAGCTGTTGTGGGGGTGTCAGAGGTCCTCCATTCATGTAGTATTTCTGATGGCTTTGAAAACGGCTGATCTGTCATCGACGACTTCTCCGTCAGTGATGCTCTTTGGCACTGAACTCAGTGCTAGATCTCTTGATGTGTGTGCCCCTGCCTTTTAACGCTATTACAGGTGAAGACATATGCTCCCCATGATACACATGAGCTCAGCTGTCCTGTGTGCAAGCCTTTTCTCTTACTTTTAAAAATGTTTATTACCATAATGTTAGGATATAGTACTGGAGAGGGAGGGGAATGGAGCCAAGGTGCTTAGAGAAGATAATTCTGCCTCCTCAATTATGTAGGTGTTAAAAAAGAAACTATTATAACAGAGGCTAGGCCCATCCTCCTGACTGAGAAACCTCGTGGGGAGCTTTTCTTTTCCTCCACTTTGAAGGGAAGTGTTTCTCGGTGATATTGCAGAATAATTCCTAAGCAGTAGGAGTAACTGAGCAGCATAACCCCCCCATCCCATACTTTGATCTGTTACCTTGAAGGATACCTACAGCATCCTTTGTGTAACAAACACTGGCGCTTGCGGGCGCTGAGGTGACGGGGGCATTAAGAACAGCGAAGGCTGCGCTGAGTGCCGGTAGCACCTTGGCTAAGGGAGGAGGGAAGGGAAAGAAAGACCTTTCATCTCTGTCTAATGGAGGAGTTCTTGCCTTAACGAGCTATTTGTGTTTAATACAATTAACGCAAGTGCACTCCAGCGCTTGCCTGATGACTGAGTGGTGTTTTGTCTCGCTTTAATTCTTTTGTCTTTCCTCCTTTTCTGTTTTCCAAAGGTGACAGGGGCCTGTATTTGGAAACCGGCAGGTCTCCCTGGCGGTATCAGATCACTGCCGGATTCAGTTTTGAATGCTCTGGCTATGGGAAGATGCTAAATGTGGCGATTGTGTGGGGGGTTTATTTAAACGGGCAGATTAGATAAAGGGCACTTGCCTGTTAATTAGCCAGTTAACTCACTGGATCTGGTCCAGTCAGAAAGGGAGCTCTTTTTTTACTATTATTTTGTTGAAACTGGAAATTCTCTCTTCAAGGGAAAATGCCCCACTTTGAGCAGCCAATCTTTGTGATTTTGGTGATGTTCTCTGAGGCTGTTGTTAGCCCGGGAACACCATCCCTGGGAGTCTAGTGGTTTTTGTTAGGCTTTAGCTGTTGCTGGGTTCTTGCCTTGCCTTGAAGGGCTCAGACAGGTACTTTACATCCCTGACTCCAGAGCTCAGCCCGCTGAAGCCTGGTGAATTATGCTGGCTATGCATGTGGCTTGGGGGCAAGGAGTTGGTTGCGTTATTCACAGGCGCTCCCTTCCAGCGTGCCAAAGAGCGAACTGGGTACTTGTCTACAAAGGCAATTATTTCACAAGAAAGCTGCTGTAGGGAGCAGCAGGAGCCAACCAAGGAGTTGGTTGCGTTATTCACAGGCGCTCCCTTCCAGCGTGCCAAAGAGCGAACTGGGTACTTGTCTACAAAGGCAATTATTTCACAAGAAAGCTGCTGTAGGGAGCAGCAGGAGCCAACGTGGTTAATAGAGAGAAAAGATTTCCCTTATATTTTTTTTTTTTTTTCCTCCCCCTCCCAGTGCCTACATCCCTCTTAAGCCATTTTTCAGCCTGATCTTGCCTCTGAAATAGGTCTGCTGCTTCTTTCTAGGCTAGACTTTCCCCTAGGGTGAAATGTTAATTGCACTGGGTTATTGCAGGCTGCTACAGCTGGTGAGGAACAGGCGGCTTGTCTGGGCAAACTTCAGCTCTGCACTTCCCGCAGCAGGCAAAGCAGAGGGAAGGGGACGGGGTCACAGGAGTGTCCTAGTACAGAGTCTGAGAGCTAAATGACAGCTCCCAAAATAGCTCCTATGTGGGAGCACTGAGGGTCCCTTGCAGGCTGCGTTTTGGCATGGGTGGTACGTGCTGCCTCCTGGGTCAACCAGGCACGGGGTGGGACACATGGGAAGGGGAGACTTCACTGTGCTAAGGCTGATCTTGGCATTTCTCTTTTTAGAAAAGAGGAGTGCTTCCAGCTGGCCTTTTTTAAAAAACAAACAAACAAAAAAACCCCAAGTTTGAGCCAACAGCTTTGCCATGGCAGAGGCAGCCAGTGGTAACTGGCATCACTTGTTAGTGGCACTGGGCACAAACTGCAGCTGGGTCAGGATCAGTCACCAAGTTTTCTAGTTCTTGAGGACTGGCAGAAGGGGCAGGTGACAGAGCTTTCTGCTTTGCAGAGGGTACGAGCATCTTTCTTCTGATCACTTGTTGCAGCTGATGTGAATGTGCTTGCTGAGCTTTATATTTAAACTCTGACACCTTCCAGGAGAGCTGGTCATCTCAAAATCCCTGCCTGGGATGGCAGAGTGTCAAAGCAACGATTTTTTTGTCTTTTATAGTAGGACTCTCTGTTTACCAGGCATGTGTTTAAAATGTTGTCTTATTACTTCAGGTACTGTTCTCCATTAAATAGTGTACACACCTTCATCTTGGGTACATCACAAGAGCTGTTGTGTAATAAGAGAAGGTTTGTTCAGGAAATATTACTTATCTGACCTCCCTGTGTCGTCCTTTGTGAATTGGTGGGTGGCAGCAACAGTGATGTGTCAATACTCCTGGCCCAGAACTGCTCTGGGTATTGCCCATTGTCCGTAGTTTTTGACAGACTGAAGGTTATTTCACCCATCATGTGTGGCAGCTCCTGTCTGAGGATGCAGCTGGGCTGGAGAGGATACCCTTGTTTCCTCTTTCCAACTCAGTGCCCAGCGGGTCCTCATGGGCTGTTGCAGCCTGAAAGCTGTGTGTGAGGTGCAGAAGGAGGGCATGGCGATAAAGGGTCTTGATCTGTGAGACCGTGGCTTGGACTGAGTAACACTTGGGGCTCTGCAGGGTCAGGCTAAAGTGCCTGGTAAACAGCCTGGGCGTGCTCATTACCGGGGCAGGAGCTGGGCCTGTTACATCACTGACAAGGGCATGCCGGGAGATTTCAGCATCCGCTGGAGCTGACTGAGCGTAACACTGGAGTTGCCAAATCTGGGAGGACAGGGAGGCTTTCGCGTGTTCCCCCAGCTGTACGGCAGGCTGTCTGCTCCCTTAAACGGTGGGTCCCGGGGACTCCTTTCCCAAGACCTGTGCCAGCGTGCTGGCCGCCTGCACCAGCAGCACAGCTAAAGCAGTGCTGTCCCTCCTCTCTCCCGATTAACGCGGTCTTATGACTCACAAAAAGTTAATGACTTTAGCCCAAGGAGTTACAGCAGGGGTAAATCTGGGCACTATATGCATCATCCTCGTTCTTAACAGCGCAGCGTAAGCGTCAAAGCGGGGAGATGGGCTTTATACTAGGGATATTGGAACTGTTTAAGGGTACAGCCTGCCTGTGATTCAGCAGGTATGAGCTGTCTACCATTAGAAGCATGAAACAAAGTTAATAAATGTGGAAATACACCTGGAGTACCGGCTGGTGAGAGGCAGCGTCGTTCCACCAAGTGATGGTCATGAAATGTAGTGTTCGGTTTCATAAGAAATGTTTTGTGCGTGTTTGGGGTGGGGTGGGCAGCAGGGGAGAAACAGCTACTCCGTCCTTCACCATCTGTTCTCTTCTACCCAGGGAGCGCATGGAGTTACTGGAAGAAGCCAGGAAGATGGAAATGGCAAAGTTCCGCTACATCCTTCCTGTTTATGGCATCTGTAAAGAGCCAGTTGGCTTGGTCATGGAATACATGGAAACGGGGTCTCTGGAAAAGCTCTTGGCTTCCGAACCTCTGCCCTGGGAATTGCGCTTCCGCATCATCCACGAGACAGCTGTGGGGATGAATTTCCTGCACTGCATGTCCCCTCCGCTCCTCCACCTGGACCTCAAGCCTGCAAACATCCTGCTTGATGCCCACTACCATGTCAAGGTACGCAGTGGGTACTCTGTGCCAGGGACTCACCTCTGGATATTCTTGCGCGGCTCCTGCCAAACCCGGAGGTCTGAGAGAAACCAGCAGCATTCCTTTTGAATTAGGAAAATGGCCACCAACCCAACCCCTCCAGTCCTCCAGCTTGCCTACCTGATTTTTGCATCACTTTGATACATAAAAAGAGTTCGAGTTAGGGAGCTTGTGAAAACTCTCCTGAAATTTTAGAAGGGCGCTAGGGTAGAGAACTCTGGAGACCTGATGGGTCCTGCTATAAATTTTTCTTGCGGCAGGGTCGAGAAGCGGGTGAGAACAGGGAGGGAAAAGCAGTGTGAACCTCTGAATCACCTATGCCACTTCCACCGCTCCCAGTGGTAACCTTGTTTTGTCTAGTTCCTTGTGGCTTTGTATGTTCCATTAAATACCCAAATCTCGTTTACAGCTGGAGTCCAGAGAAGCCTTCCCAGAGGAAACTCATTTTCTTCTTTCATTTGCTCAGAGCATATACCATGAAGAAGTATTTCTGTCCTGACTGCTTATGCATACCAGAGGTCACTTAAGGGAATATTTGTCCCTGTTATCAGCACAAAATTCTTTTCATTATACATTTCCAGAGTAAGCTAGCAAACCTGCTGGCCTTCTCTGTTGGAGGTTTTGTTTTGACAGCTGAACTAAGGAGGTTGTACTTGCTTTCTGATCCTTCCTTTTGGAAAGGAAAGAGACTGAAATACATATTTTTCCCGATGTGGGGTTTGTTTGTTTTTTTTTTTTAAATCAGTGGCCAAACTCTTAACCTTGTAACTGCAGGATTGATCAGGCTGGCTAGCTGATAAAATTCAGGTCAAGTAGTCAAATATTTTTATCAGTGCCATCATCCATCTGCTCCCTGTTTTCCTGTCTCCCTCAAGCTGGCTGAATGGTTTTGGTCTTGCTGTATCATTCTAAAAATGAAGTTTTCATTACATGAAAATATCTCTCTTGATGTCATGAGAGGGTTGGAGCCCTAAGAGGTGTGTGCCTCTAATGAAATCACAGATGTGCCAGTCTCCACTTTTTTTCTATGCCTCTTAATGGTTTACTTCTTAGAAGGATTTTCTTGCTGTGGTAAGAGGCATCTACAGGTGGTCTATTGTATTACGATGAGAGTATCAGGATCTGAAGTGTTGAAAGATATTCTCACACATCGGCGCTGAGAGGCCTTAGCTAAGTATTTATTTACCTGAAGTTTGTGCTTGCTTGCATAACTTCTTAAATTCCTAACTCTTGACTCATCCATGAGCCAAGATCTAAAGGCTGTGTTTTTCTCACCGTTCAGGAGGTTGAAATACTGCCTGATATTCTACCTGCTGTACAGCCTATATCTGGATGGTGATGTAACACAAGGGGGCAAAGTGTGAAAAAAAAAAAAAAAAAAAAAAAAAAAAAAAAAAAAAAAAAAGTTTCTGGTGAGGTCATTGCTGACATCCCTAAACTCTTGCTGCTTCCTCTGTATGTGAAGCTCATTAAGGTCTTTAGAACCTTTCCATTAAGTTCAGAAAAGAATGGCCTAAACCAAACCTTCTTGCAGCCAGCAGTCTTTTACGTCTGCAGGAGTCTTGGAAACGCCTCCAAGCAGCAAATCAGACAGAGGAGCCTATGTGCAAAATAAGAGATATGAGATGTACGTATTCGGAGGCACCTTCACTTTAAAAATGTGGCCCCAAACCTTCCTTTTGTGTGATGTGAAACTTGTAATTAAATTTCAGACCCTGCAGCTTGACTTAATATGCATTTTCTTGCTGAAAGGCTGATGGACCTGATGAGTGAAGTGTTTTTACTTCTTACACGTTGATTTAGCAGGTGACCTGTCCCTAATAGAATCTTAAGGTGAGTGAAGAGATGTTGCAGACTGCCAAAGAAGAGTTTAGTGGTGGAAAGGACTGCTTTTATAAACTGCTTGCCCTTGAGCCAGGAAACAGACAGTCTTCCAGTGGAGCACCTGAGAAATGCCTCTGTGCCGTGTTGCTAGTTAAATGGAAACACGCCCTTCTCTTAGGAGCACAGTGCTTGCTGTAAAAACCCCGAGTGAGGGTGATGACTAACACAGGAGTGTGGTACAGAACTTATCATCAAGTGGGTGCCTCCGTATCATAAAGCTGTCTCCTGTGGATTACATAAGTGCGTGCTGGATTTTATTCTGGAGAGGATAATGAAGAGGATGGCTTTAGCATGAGCACTGTGCAGGGGTAGAGACAGATTTTAACTTTTTTCAAAGACGCGTTGGGGGATTCCTTGGTGATTTTAAATATACATATATAATGTGTACAACACAAGGTAAGGCTTCGCTGTTTCTCGGAGGATGGATGCATGCGTGAATGCCTCCTCCCCTGTGAGTGGCAGTGGAGCTCAGCGCTGACAGGAGCCTCAGCTGGGAGCTCCCTTCCCTACCACGTCCTGCTCCATCTTGGTTGCCTTAAGCAGTGCAGTTTCCTTGGGAGGATTATTCCATACGCAGGCAGCTTTCCCTTGCCCTGATCAGATTACTTTTTTTTCCTTTGTGTCTTAAGGACCTGTTACTTCTGTTTGTACCAGCAAGGTTCTCCCTGCCCAGTGTTCCACATATGCAGCCTTCCAACACTTACAGGCTGTCTAACACCTAGTTTTTGCTTAACTGGACTACATCTTAGGAGCTTGTACTTCAGCTCTCGTGCCCTCCATGCACATTCTGCGTGTCTCCCCTGAGCTCCCTGTGATGTGGCAGTCACTGGTGCTGGGGAAGCAATGCCGCGTTCCAGTGCTGCCCTCGTGGGCTGTGAGTTTGCTTGTTCCCTGCTCCCCTGTGATCTCTCTCCAGGGCCCTCAGTCGAATACACACACCCGTACACCCCCCCCGCAGTAATCTCGTACCCTAACTTGTTGCCAGCTACCATGCCCGCGTGTGCTCTCTATTGCTCTTTCCCAGGTTTCTTACCTTCACTGTCTCATGGCTGAGAGTGTTACTTTTTGTTCAGGTATTTCAAATGAAGTCAACCGGCATCTTAATACTTGTAGGCAAGGGCATTATTAGTAAGATCTTGTTTCTCTTACTATCCAGCGTGTTCTTTGCAGCTCCTCAGCTTGTCATTTATCTATTTTTATATACACACACACACACATATACATGCACATGCTCATGTATGTATGTGTGGGTGTACACAGACAGAAAGGCAAATCCCACCAGTTATTTTTCATCTCTCAGATTTTATTTTTAAAGAAAGAACTCTAAGTGGGATGAGCTGGTCTCAACTGTGCACTGCTTTAAGCTCAATGTAGTTGCTTTTATATTTCTCCCCCCAGGGCCCTGGTTTAAACCAGTGTGAAGAGTGAAGTTTGCTGCTGTGCTGCGCTAAAGGTCTTACTAGACGTGGATATGTTGCCTGTGTGGTCCTCGCCTTTCTTTGCCTCTGCTGAAGAAGTGGCTGCAAAATTTCTGAGTGTGGAGTTAGAAGAACCCTAGTCAGACAGCAGATTTGTTTATCAGAAAGCTTCTTAATGTAGGTTGTTGACTGTAGGTCAAAGCAATGCCCAGAGGCCAGGCTGGTAAAGAGCAGTTGTCTCTTTATTAGACTAGCTGATCTAGTTAACAAGACCACTTTTTTTTTTCTTGAATCAGCTGCAAGTTCTTTCCTGTTATTAGAAATGAGAAAAGGCCCTGTTGCTTTTGGTGTCCCTTCTCTCTCTTCCCCGCACCTCCTGATCCAAGGTTTCTACGCAGGGCTGCTGTGACGTGGCTCTTCCATCCCAACCAGTGAAGCTGGTGCTCACCCTGATCAGTTCTCTAACTGATCTGACTGTGGTGGCACGGCGGCGGGAAGACCACCATCCTTGTTGTGGGAATGCAGTCATGTTCGACCATGCCTTTGGTTTCTGCTCCTTCCAAAGAGACCGTGACAAACATCACACCTGAAAAACATTTGGAGGAGTTAAGTTTTCAGGGCAGGTTGGAAAAGGATGGAAATAGAGTCTTTTCCAGAAAGACTTCTTCAAGCTAACTGAAATAAAGATGTTTGAAGTGCAGATGCTGGTTGTATCTACACTTGGAATTAATTTTTATTCCTAATTTTCAGTAGTCCGCATCTGTGACTCGTGTGTAAGTCTCTTAACATTTCTGATATTTCTTAAAAAACAAAATTGAAACAACTAGCCTTTCTCCCCTACCCCCAGGAAAACGAGCAAACAAGGCTGACACGCTGCCCTCCTGCCCCCTCAGACAGCCAGAAACCCCACAGACAAACGTGGTGGCATTCTCAATATCCAAGTTCACAAAGACTTTGGACAGAAGCAAATACTGGATATGCCAGCAGTGATTAAAAATTAATCTGATGGCTTTATTTCCTATTTGATGACGAAAACCTTTTGGTAAACTCTGTCGCAGAGTCCGTTGCAGTGGATTCTTGAGTCTTATTTGCAGAAAAATTACGTCAGAAGCGAAGTGCACAGTTCAGGGTGGCCTGTCAGGATTCGTCAGTGAAAGCACTTTCTGAGCTCTAATTTTGTTACTGCGAGCTAGATCCTGCAGCGTTTGGGAATAGCTGACTTTAGGAACCATTGTACTTATGTGAGCAGATCTACTAGTTCTAAAACAAAACCAAAACAAACAAAACCCTAAAAAGCAAGTGAGTGGTGTTTTTTGGTTTTGTTTGGGGTGTTTTTTATTTTTTTTTTTTTTTTTTTTTTTTTTTTTTTTTTTTTTTTTTTTTTTTTTTTTTTTTTGCAAACTGGAATGGAAACATCCACAAATGACAAAGCTGAGAGAAGCAGAGAAGGGCCTGTGCGCACAGTGTGCTCTCGGGAAGCGTGGCTGGGAAGCAGGTCGGAGAGTACGTAGAGCTCCTTTCCCCAGCCGCTGCTCACGTGTTTGTTCTCATGCAGACCGAGCGAGCTGTCTGAACATGAACAATCACACTGTCTGCGTGGGCTTTGGCCAATGTTTTTTCTCTTCTTCCTACCTCTTCACCGCGTTTTGCATGAAGCAGGCTGTCGCCTCCGTGTCTCCTCTTAACTCTGCTGATATTAGGCATGCTTTTGAAGCATGGTGGGATCCACCTGAAATCACTGATGTGAGGAGTGAGATTACGGGTTCTGTCGGATTGTGGGGCAGGGCAGATCCCAGGGTGGGATGCAAGGGCTAGCGGGGATGTACAGGAAGAGTGGGGAGGGGCACTCCCCTTTCACTATCTTCACCAGCCTGGTGTTGCAGAACTAGGTACCTGGCAAGCAAGTTAAAGGCAAAATAGGTAAGTTAAATGGCTGTGTCTTCCACCCACTGCACGGTTCCCACTGATGTTTAAAGAAACTGCATGACTAACATACCATGCAGCTTGAAAAATTCACCCTAAAGGAACTAATAAAAGCCACAAAAGCTGTCTGCAAAATCTTACTATTTTGTTGCAGCCTCTAAGATAAGAATTATTCCATTTCCAGTGCTTTCTGCAGAATTCGGTATGATTGAAGCTCAACTCTACAGATGAATTTCCTGTTGTTTGATGTAAAAGCTAGTCCTTCACAGTAGGTAGGGGCAGGTTCACAAAGTCAAGCTCTTGCTAGCCTGGGAGGAGGGCATACCACGTACCCTAGCTTTTTCTTGGTTTGTAGGCTGAGACTGTTCTGTAGACAGACCATTTCGATCTAACGTACTTAGCCTCCCGTCGTAGCCCCTAGCCTAGATTCATGCAGCATAGCTGGTGGCTCTTAACGCAGGAGTGTCATTGTGCTGTCTGTATTTAATCTTTATTTCTTAACTTACACAGAAGGAAACCCGGTATTGTTTAGACAAAGAGGAAAGGTTATTACTTTAATTATGCCTGCATCACATACGGATTTATTGAGGTGTATACAAGCCTCTGCCTCACATTAATCAAAGGATAGCAGCACTTCACCGAGTCGGATCTGTTCAGACTTGCAGCACTTGGTTCGCCTATTAGCCTGTCACGGGCTTGTGTGATGTTGGGGTTGTGCTTTTGTTCTCCTGTGGAGCACTAAGTGCCCCAAACACATGCAGCACTTCCTGAGGCGGCCGATTCGGCTCTTCCCAGGGTACGCTGGCTTGAGAACCTGGGTTTCTTGACTACTTACTGCCTTCCTAGACTCCAGTGCTTGGCTTGCTGAGGTGGCCAGTAATTCTCCGAGAACGTAGCCTTACAAGCATGAAAAGCTATGCTACTAGTTGACTTTTTTTCCCTCCCCCACCTCTTTTTTTCTTCTCAAGTTCTCCCCACATTACCCTACAGATTTAAGATACAGATGGACAACAGCTGGGATATACCTGTGTGGTAGGGTGCAGGACTTCTACAGCTCCTCAGAATGCCTCTGTTGAGCTCTCTGTCCCTGGAAGTTGTTCTTCCCGATGCAGTGTGGGTTGCTTTGTTTGTTTTACGGCAAAGGGAGATACCTAGCATTTGAAGAACGATGTCTGTGTTTCTCCAAGAGGCTGAAGCTGGCAGCAGTCTTCTCCCTTTCCAGTAATGGGTGCACGTTACAGCTTGCTTTGTGGTATCTTTAGACAGAAACTTCTGAAAGTGTAAAGTTGGAGCCTATTTACCAAAAAAAAAAAAAAAAGCCTCTTTTAAATTATGCTTGTTGTTTGAGGGAGAACTTTTCAAAGGAGAAGCTGTGAAGATCAAAAGGGGAATGAGTCATGGAAAAACCTGAGTATTTATTAGAAAAAAGAATGTCTAAGTCAGGGGCAAGGGAGGAAGGGCAGGGAGAATCTTGTGTAACATGGAAAGAAAAATTAGTGGGCTGAGCGGTCCAAAAAGTCTTGCCTTTTCTTGAAATTTCTACTTAGCATAATAGACTTTTTTGACCAGTGGGAAATAAGCAAGGAATTTCCTTTGTCTTACTTATCTGTTTGTTCAGTGCTCGGTATGCCTCTGAGGGCAAGTGAATGCATATTTGTTTGACACTTCAAATTAAGGTGGAGGTGTGTTCTCCTTCTTGCAGACTTGCTGTCACTTGTTTTGACATTTCAGCTGTGTTCACTGCGTCACTGCACCAACTTGCCACATCTCCTAGTTGCCAGAAAGAATTCCCTGTGTGGGTTTTTGATGCGTGCGTGTTTTGGTTTGCTTTTTTTAACACTTGGTGCCTTTGGTGTTGGGCTTAGTCCTTGTTAGCATCGTCAGTGCAACAGCAGTATCTGAAAGAGCAATTCTCTTGCACGCCCTGGAGAGCTCATGGTCTGAAAAACAGGTGCTCAGAACGCCGAAGCATAGTGTACAGCACGAGGTTACACAGGGAAAAGGGGGCAGCGGGACCAATACTCACATTAAAGTAGTTTGCGCTAGATGAATCTGAGTAATTTTAAGTTACAATAAATTGTCGTGACTGTGGTTTGCTCTGTAACGGGCTAACGTGCTGCTGCTTGCAAAAAACTGCTTCCCTTTTTTTTTTTTTTGCTAAACCGTGGAGGAAAGCCTACCACAGCGTAATGCTTCCAGAGGCGTTTTCTTAGTGTAGTATTTCTGAATATTTCTATTTCTATTTGTTATATCTGTTCTTCTCTACAGAAAATTTTTATTTAACACCTCTGAAGTCTAACGGCAGCATGCGCTTCGCTTCCCCTCTTCCTCCTCCATTTTTTGCAGATTTCTGACTTCGGACTTGCAAAGTGCAATGGCTTGTCCCATTCCCATGACATCAGCATGGATGGCTTGTGTGGCACAATTGCGTACCTTCCTCCAGAGCGCATCAAAGAGAAAAACAGGTGTTTTGACACCAAGCACGATGTGTACAGGTCAGTTAACTGTGCAAACACTTAAAAGCACTTTAAGAAGTACTGTAAAAGGAGCCTTCTTTGTGGTTGTAAAACCTAACTGAGTGTGAAACCCCTGAACCTAGTGGGAACCTCATCTCGCGAAGGGTCGTGTTTGCTTTGCTTCTTGCGGAGTCTTTATAGGGCAGAGGACTTTTAACAAGCTGCAGCCGATCCTGGGCCTTGAGCATTATCATTCCAAGCAGCGCTTATTTATTAGTAACTGGCACGGGAGGCACTCTGCCCACCTTTAATTTACCCGTCAAAAGGTACATCCTGACCTACTTTGGGGTCTGTGACAAAATTCTTACTTATCTTCAGTGGACTTTGTCACTGGGTCTTTGGTGGTTCTTTCATGGCAAGGTTAATAGGAAAAGGAAATTACAGCTGTAGATTAAAGGAGATGTCACGTTCTAAATGGCATGTATTTCTTTAAAGTCATCTTGCAGGATAGAATTATTAAATAAAATCCACAGTAACGCTTTGCTGCTTTCTACTTTTGTCAGTGTTGGTGTGGAGTAGTTGGTAAATGTTACCGAGAACTCAGCAGCCTCCAGAAAGTCCTTATGTTCACTGCCTTGGGTTCCTCCCTGCAAAAACTAGATTTTCAAATCATGGATCTTGGTTGCATCTTGTTGTGTGTGTTCATTAGATGAATTAGATGCAGAAGAAAAGGACAAGGAAAAGGAACTTAGGAAAATAAATCACGGTTCTGAGAGTTTTTTGGGTTTTCTGTTTGGTTTTTTTTTTTTAAAGCTTTCATTAAAAAGATTTTTGTTTCATTTATTTGTAGTTTTGCCATCGTGGTTTGGGGAGTTCTTACGCAGAAGAAGCCTTTTGCAGGTAAGTTTGAGGTGTTGTTGGTTGTGTTGGAATTTTTTTCCTTTCTGCCGTTGAGAATCATGCTTCCTGCCCACACCAGCCCCAGATTACATGCATGTCCTGTAAATTCCTACAGTGTTGTTGCGCAGTAGACGCTTTAAAGATGTCACATTCTGAGTAAGTGCTCCGTTGTCCTGTGTTGTAAAAGCAGAACCCCCGCAGCCGCAGGGGGCCCTAGTCTGTGCCTTTTTGCTTCTGCTGGAGTTAGCTGTGTAGCTCCGGTCCGCGCGTGGTCTGGGCAGACTTCTGACGCGTCTGTGGCCAGTGAGGGACGGCGCAGAGCAAAGCCGACGGGCAGGAGCTGAGCTGTTTTCAGAAACTGCTTCTCCGTGGAGAGGTTCTGCAGTTTATTTGTGGATTGTGGGTACAGATTCATTTTAAAAAAAAAAAAGCTATCATCTGTGAGAATAAGCCTCGTTCCACCCCGTAGTAAATGTACCAATCAACAGGCAGCTATTTATTCTTCATGACTTTTCCTGTGTGTGTGACTAGCCTAGGTAGAGCAAACATGTTTGAACAGATTCGAGTCTACGACTGCTTTTTCTCCAAGTGAGAGATCCCAGTTAGCCCAGTGGCTGGCTGCGGAGTCAAGTGCCACTTTACCGCACTGCTTGATTTGGGTTATTCCTTCACCTTGATGGAAAGTTCAGATACCTGGTCTAAGTAAAAGCTGTGGTTCAGTTTTCTTACAGCAGATACGGAAATCTGAAGAGAAGTAGCAAAGAACTGTTGAGGTTTTTTCTTTGGTTTTATGTCTTCTATGGGTGAAAAAAGAACACAGTCACTCCCTGTCACTTGGTTTTAACCAATACGTGGAGAGTAGGTGTTACTGCATTGGTGAATAGATTGTGGGAGAATAAGACCAACTTCTTTTTCCCTGTTGATAAAAGAAAGCACTCCAAATCTAGAAAAAAATGCATGAAAACGGTTTCAGCCTAATACACTGTTAATGCTCTTAGACAAAGAAGAAACCGTTCTCTTTGCTGGGAGATCTTAATTTGTGTGCTTTTGCTTTACAGAGGAAAACAACATTTTACATATTATGGTAAAAGTAGTTAAAGGCCACCGCCCAGAGCTACCTGCTGTTTCCAAATCCAGACCTCATTCATGTAATAACTTGATCAAACTGATGCAAAAATGTTGGCAAGATGATCCTGGTGAAAGGCCAACCTTTCAAGGTAAGATTTCCTTGTAACTTGGCTGCTCATTTATTCTTCTGTGAGTCACGTTATTGCTCAAGACTCTTAATCCCTGGGCTAAATGCTCTGAACCTCTGTGACAGAATAAATAGAGCACATTGTATGGTAGAGACAATGATGGAGGCCACTTATTAATTTGTGGAGGAAGGGATTATCTGGGGACAAGTCTGACCACGATGGTGT
>NW_010417129.1:1318-7865 GCF_000710305.1 Buceros rhinoceros silvestris | reverse complement strand
AACCGCTTGATCTATTTAGCCAGAAATTATGTTCATTTCTGATTGTGCGTATCAGGGCGTATGCCAGGCTGGAGTTGGTGTGGTTTTCACCATACGAAAGCACTGAAGGCCCTGGCTCTGGAAATTTACTGTGTGTGCTGAGAAATGGAATTGTTTTCTTGTAAAAAAACCGGCCTGTACTGTCGCGTTTCTGCCAATAAGAGGCAACTCTGGTGAAAGGCTTGAACTTGCCCAAAGCACCTGTTGCAAATTCAAGCATACAGAAGGATGTAGCAAGTGCTGTCTCCAGGTAGATTTATTTAGCAGTCGTGGGAGGCAACTCTGGTGAAAGGCTTGAACTTGCCCAAAGCACCTGTTGCAAATTCAAGCATACAGAAGGATGTAGCAAGTGCTGTCTCCAGGTAGATTTATTTAGCAGTCGTGGGAGAGATTTGCCTCTTCCCTCTCCTCCTGCCCAAACAAGGTCTGGGGACTGAGGGGAAGAGGGATCCCACCTCTTTAAAACGTGTGTCCAAGCCTGCCAGCAGTAGTCCGGTTCCCATTTCACGGTCTTGCAGTGTAGCCACCATGTGACATCAGTCTGGTCTGAACACAAAAAGGAATTGTTTAGCCCTACGCACTCTTTGCCTTGCTACACACTCGTGCCTGCTGATGAGGTGCTAGATGGAATAGTCAAAATCGCAGTCTTTCTCCCGCAGTACCTCAAAGCTGTTAAGCTCTAATGATAGATAAGTCAGCAGGGCATCTCAGAAAAGTCTCCTGTTCAAAAACAAAACCAAAACAAATGCAACACAACCTTCTCTTGCTTTCTTCAAAGAAATCACTTCAGAAACAGAGGCCCTTTGTGAAAAACCCGGAGATGAAACAAAAGAGATGATCGCTCAGGACCTGGACAGCAAGAATCCCCCAGAGCAGCAGCCTGAGGTATTTTCTTTCTGCCTCTTGTTCAGTCACACGCGTTTTGCGAGGAAGAGGTTCCTCTGTGACCTGTAACTTCCCAAGCAACCTTCTCTTTGCTGCTTTTGGACACCTTCTTGCCTGATAGAAGTCAGTCATGGTGAAGGACTGGAATGCAAGAATGACAGCAGATGCACGGACCAGCTCTGGAAAACCTCAGCACAGGACTTAGACTGGTGAAGGAGGGCAGGACAGTTAGGAAATAAAGGCTGGAAATATGTGGGTGTGACTGAATGTTAAAAAATCCGCTGTAGGCGAAAGAGCCATGCAGCTTTAGTGTCTGTGTGAGAACAGATGATAGCTGCCCCCCTGCACCTGAACAGTCTCAGTGACCTTATTCATAGGTTTCATTTAATACAAACAGGGCTTAAAGGGTACCTGCAAACCATCAAAGTTTGTGTTTCTTCTTGTAGGGTCCCACGCTCAGTTTTCTTTACTGACCTTTCTCAAACGCCTGTGTGCTTCTCTTGAAGGGGATGTCTGCGTTACCCAAACCAAAACAGGAGCCTGCTCTACCATCAGTGAAGGATTATAGTCTCTCGGAGTTGTTGTCCCAGCTGGATTCAGGGATTTCACAGACTATGGAAGGCCCTGAGGAGCTCAGCCGCAGCTCTTCTGAGTCCAAACTTGCCTCCAGCGACAAGCGACTTTCAGGAGTTTCATCTGTAGATTCAGCTTTTTCTTCCAGAGGCTCCCTCTCCCTGTCCTTTGAAAGGGAGAGTTCAGGTAACGGTCAGGTTTTTCTCTGGTGGTTTTTTTTGAGTTGTTTGGACTGGGGCATGGGAGTCAATGGGTTGGAGAGTAGTCGTACGAAGAGTAGCATTCTGGAAATCACCGTTAGCCTTGCTTTCTCTTGCTGTCAGCACTACAAATTTGTTTACTGGAGGGAGGTAGTTTAAAAAAAAAAAAAAAGACATAGTTCCCAAATATGATCTAATGAGTGATAATAAATCGTACTTACTTTTTGAAAAGTAGTGACCTGAATTCCCATAAAAGCAATTACAGAATCACTTACGTAAGTGTTGCTTGGAAGGGAGGTCACCTAGTCCAGCATCCTGCTCAAAGAAGGACGGACTAAAGCCATTGCCCAGTCAGGTCAGCTGAGTCTGTGGCTCCTTTGGTTATACTAAGCCCAAGCCTGAACAGCGTTTTTTCTTTTTGAGAAGACTCATGCCACCTTCTTGGCAAAGACCACCACTGTGGCACACAAGCTCCTCCCTTTTCAACTGGTGATGAAAAAACCAGGCATCTGTTTTCCAGTTAGGCAAACAGCGGTTAGTGCAGGGAGATAACCACAGCGCCCTTCATTCCTCATTTCACGTGAAACACAGTTAAGTAAGTGGGGCTCCAAATCTGACCTGAAGTTGTTCCACAGCTGCTATGGAGAGGTTTTCTTTGCAGTCAAGAAGTCATTGCTGAAGCCACCAGGTATGTTAGCTGTGGGCCAAGTAAGGTTTGACAGCTATCAATCAGAATTGTGAGGGTGTCGTAGAATAGTTTGGTTTGGCAAGGACCTTTTCAAAGTCATCTAGTCCAGCCCCCACCCTGTAACAAGCAGGGACACCTTCAGCTAGATCAGGTTGCTCAGAGCCCCGTCCAACCTGACCCTGAATGTTTCCAGGGATGGGGCATCTACCGCTTCTGGGCAACCTGCGCTAGTTCTTCACCACACTCATTGTAAAAGTTCTCTTCTTTATATCCGTCTAGATATTGGTACTACAGACATACAGAAGAGGAAGCTAACGGAGGCCATTTTATCTGGAGATACCAGCAAACTGATGAAGATCCTCCAGCCCCAGGATGTTGATATTGTTTTAGATGGGAATTCCAGTCTTTTGCACTTGGCTGTTGAAGCCGGTCAAGAAGAATGTGTCAAATGGCTCCTCCTGTATAATGCTAACCCCAACCTCACCAACAAGAAGGGATCCACCCCTCTTCACATAGCCATTGAGAAGAAAGTTAAAAGCATTGTGGAGCTGATTATGGCTAGGAAAATCAACGTTAATGCCAAAGATGAAGATCAGTGGACTGCTCTTCACTTTGCTGCCCAAAACGGGGATGATTTCAGCACCAAAATGCTGCTTGATAAGAACGCATCCTTGAATGAGGTAGATTTTGAAGGCAGAGCCCCCATCCACATAGCCTGTCAGTATGGCCAAGAGAATATTGTGCGGATCTTCCTGAGAAGAGGCGTTAATGTGAACATCAAAGGAAAGGATGACTGGGTGCCACTGCACTATGCTGCCTGGCAAGGTCATCTCCCCATCGTAAGGCTTCTGACCAAACAGCGGGGTGCAAACGTGAATGTGCAGACCGTGGATGGAAGGACCTCGCTACACTTGGCCGCCCAACGAGGCCACTACCGTGTCGCTCGCCTTCTCATAGACCTGGAGTCGGATGTCAACATACAGAACACGCTCCTGCAGACTGCTCTCCACATCGCTGCTGAAACTGGCCACACGAGCACATCGAGGCTGCTCCTTAAACATGGCGCAGACATTGAGGCAGCAACAGCAGAAGGATACACCGCTCTGCACTTGGCATCTCGCAGCGGCCACTTAGCGACAACGAAGTTGCTAATAGATGAAAGGGCCAATGTTCTAGCCAAAGGCCCTTTAAACAGGACAGCGTTACACCTTGCTGCAGAAAACGGGCACTCTGAAGTGGTAGAGGAACTTGTCAGTTCAGAAATCATCAATGTTTCTGACAGCGAAGGGCTAACAGCTCTTCAGCTGGCTGCACGAGGAGGGCACACAAAAACGGTTGAAGTTCTTCTAAAGCACGGGGCGCACACTGACGTGGCAAGACCCACACGTCAGACCCTGCTACAGCTTGCTGAGCAGAACAGTCGTAGCTCAGTTACAGTGTTGTTAGGTGAGACTTAAGTAAAAGGTACAGAACTTGCTACCTTTCTACCTAGCTGCTGGAGCTTGACTCGCGAGGGCCTTCTCCAGCTGCGTCGTGAACTTGCTCATCAGTGATGTCAGATGATGGACTGAGGTGCAACCAGCAGAAGTTACTTGTGTCTGAGTGTGCAAGTGAGAGCGCGCGTGGACTGAGGCCAGATGTGAGGCTAAGAGCTGAGTTTGCCGTGCTCTGGTCTGCAGCGGTCATTCTGCGTGTGCCTGCCCTGTCTGTATATTAACATTCCCCTTCCAAGGGCGTTGAGAGAGAAGGATGCAACTTGTGGGTTTCCCCCCGCTTTTTTTTGTGTGTGTGTGTGTGTGCCAAACTAATTTAAGAACTAACACTCTGCTGTTTTATTTTCTGCCAAAAAAAAAAAAAAAAGATGGCACAGATTCCTGGTTTGTTTGCAGTGATCTATATTTTGGGCTGAAAGCCCGCAGCATAAAATGAACACAACACAAACCTGTTCGAAATTGATGCAAAAGATGAGGAAAAGGCTGTTTAAGATACAGTTACTCACGTTCCATTGTCAGAAGGTGCTCTGTGTAATGGAGACACTGTTTACAGATTCCCATGTGCTCAAAATTGACTTATTAACAGACTTACTAACAAGGCAAGATCCCCAGAATAGATAAGCAGAAGGAAAAGCTTAACACTGGATTGTGTTCTAAGATCAGTCAGCTGAACTAGGTGCTTAGTGGTTTGCCTTAATGAAAAAGTCAAAAGCTAAAATTCATACTGGACTGTAACTAACTGGGTGGTATATTCTAACACCGTTATACCAATTTGCAAAACAATGTTTGGAGGGGCCGATGCCTAGAGTGATATACTGTGTATATAGTGTTTCTACCTGTTGTGTGCTTTTTTTCTACTGAAGAAAATAGACTGCTTAGAGTGGGTATGTTTTAATACACCTTTTAATTTCGCTATTTTCAAAGTTCAAATGCGATCTGTTATTAATAAAAGATTGTGTTTCATATCTGTCTGTATTTTGTAGTTGTTAAAGCAACTGAAAACCTGTGGACCAGCGGCAGAATGCTGTCCTCAGTTTTACATTCCCCTGAGTTTTTATATGGAAGGTAAGGAGCTCGAAGGCACTGGAGGTGTTATTTATTTACAAAACAAATTAGAGTAAAACGCCGCATAACCTAGACTTTACGTGCATAACATGCTGGTGTACAGCTGGGATGCTTTCCTCTTACGCTGTAGCTGTTCAGGGAGTTTGGGGTTTTCTTCCCCACCTTGAAGCCCAGCCTAGTTCTGTGTGCTACAGAGCAAGCAGCAAGGTCGTGCTTTGCTCCCACCTCCCTGACAGGAAAGCTGTTCCTGCTCAAGGCCTTGGTGTGCACTTACCTGATGGCAGGGCTACCTCAGCATCTGATTTTAGGAGTCAGAGTGCTCCTGTGGGAACCCAGCCCCATGAAAAAGTTAATACTTTCTTAAAAACCAGCCTCCTGTCAGTGGAGATGGCAGTGGCTGAGGTGATAACCAAAGGAGGATATGTGCTTGCAGGGAGCCTCTTGCTGTTTGATACTGTTCCTGGCTTCACGTAGGTACCTGTGTGCAACTCCTCTAGTTCAGATTCTTGAATTTCAAGACAGTTCCCTGACTGCTTAATGTGGTAAAGAACGGATGGCAAAGCCAGGCTCGTGCCAGTACATGGAGGTTACAAAGCGCTGTACCGCTTACCGGAGCACGGCAGTCACAACAAGCTCCCTAAAGGTGCTGACAGTGAAGCTTCTCATTGAACAAACACCACTGTAATGTTCTTGCTGCTTCCTTCAGCTTCTTTGGAGACCAGTAAGGCTGTCGTGTTTCATTAAGCTGTACTTAACCAGTCTCTCGTTAGAGCAAATTCAACCACAGGCCACTTAGGCAGGTCCTGTGCCACAGTGATGGAACACTTGGCTACCCCAGCACGCACCCTACCCTTCTATTTCAAAGCCCTCCGAACCGTGAGATTTGAGACCCTTTCGTTCCAGCGGTGTTTGCCTGAACAGCAGAAGAGCTGTAGGAGCAGGTAACTACTGACGGCAGTGCGTGCCAGCTTGGCGAGGGGAAAGTACACTTATAAAACAGCCCAAGCACTGCTTCGCCAGTGCATTCCTTCGGTGCCTAATAATAATAGCACATTAGCTTCTAATTAAACATGAGGCCACACTCAGGAGTCTCTATTTTCCAGGCTGTCTTTCACAATAACAGGCACCAGCTATGCATTACACAGAAGGCAACGCAGCTGGCACTGGGGAAAAAAAAAACCCAAACAACAAAGAGATTGCAACGCCACACTGCCAGTACCGAAGTGGGTATTTGTACCTGCGAACCAGCCTTCCTTGAGGGGCAGGAGGGGTGAACGGGGGTGTTAAATTAGCACTAGTGCAGCAATTACAAATTGTTGTTTTATAAAGGTCTCCTGGGAGTGACTTTCCTGGTCCCATATGCACTCCTCTGACTTAGCTGAAGTCTGAACTGACCTAAAGCTCGGCAGTCATTTCTTTGCCTCTTTGAAGTCTTAGCCACGTTCTTTAAAAAAAAAAAACCAAACCAAAAAATACACAGAATGACCTAATGGCAATACCAGGCTTTGTCACTACTGAACTACACACACGCACAAAAGACCTCTACAAAAAACCCCAAAAAAACCAACCAAACAGAAATCCTCAGGCCCTACCATAAATGCACG
>NW_010417129.1:598-1145 GCF_000710305.1 Buceros rhinoceros silvestris | reverse complement strand
GGAGGTAAACCTGTCCCCCACACCCCCCCCAGCCACCTTCCTCCCTCAGCTCGCGCCCTGAAGCAAGCCGAGGCAGCGGTGCGAACCAGCTCCCAAGCCGCAGGCTCTGCCCGCTCACCTGCCAGCTCCAGCCCTCACGCAAACCCCTAAAACGCGCAGCAAACGCCGCGCGTTCGGAAAAAGGGTTTGAGAGGCGGTGTGAAGGCACCGAGGGCTCCGCAGAGCCGAGCCGTGCTTCAGGTCCCCCCGTCAGCAGAAGGGGCTGCGGGGACACACGCTCCTCTCGCTCACGTGCGGTCGGGTGGAGGCTGCTCGCAGGGTTTCTGGTACACTGTGCTCACCTGCTTCCTTAGGCCGTCTGACCACGGCCCCAGGTGGCCATTTCAGCCCAAGGAGCGAGGAACATAGGAGGAAAAAAATAAAGATACATCGTGAAATGGTGTTAGTGACTACAAGCCTCACTTTTTCATCTCTAGACGTCATTTTTCAACCTGGCCTCCGCCTGCCTGCAGTAGCGTAGTCTGGGTTTGTGCCAGTACTAGCTGGT
>NW_010417129.1:0-480 GCF_000710305.1 Buceros rhinoceros silvestris | reverse complement strand
CAGTACTAGCTGGTGCCGGCTGCCTGTGCAGGAGCCCCGGCAGCAGGGAAGGTGCCTCACGCCACCCTCATTCCTTTCTCCTCCATCCCAGCCTCCGCCTCCGGGGGATAGCGCGGCTGCTGATGCATTACCCGTCCTCACAACAGTTTGTTCCCAGCGCCCGGCAGCTCTATTTACCTGCCACTTAGCACGAGGTGCTGCAGCACCATGTTTCTACAGGCCTTGGGAGGACTCGACAAGCCCGTGGTTCAAACACGCTCGGCAGCGAGGGGAGAGGATTGCTACGTGATTGCAAACGGGCCCGCAGGCAAACCTCAGCCCTTTCATTCCTGCCTCCTCTCTTGCACCACCTTGGCTCTGCACAAAAAACAAGGCACATGGGAGCATTCTACAAGTCTCCTTTAACCCCAGCTGGGTGGCATAAGGTGCAGACTGGCTCCCCGGAGTCCCCAAAAACCCAGGCAAAGCCCCTGGGCGCCA
>NW_010417128.1:47846-48959 GCF_000710305.1 Buceros rhinoceros silvestris | reverse complement strand
TTCGCCGCGCTTTCCAGCTATGACCGCGACGCTGCTTCTCGGCAAACTTCTCATCCAGTGGATAGCCTGTTCTGAAAAGTAGTTCTGAGCGCAAGGAGGAGAAAGGGTGAAGCAAAGACGGGAGAGTGATTTTTTGCTGTACCCGTCTGTCATCCACAGTAGGAGGGTAAGAAACCGTGCAGGGGAAGTCATGGGTTTCTGCTGCAAAAATTGCGCAGCATTAGTCTGAGAGCCCATTGTTTCTCATGCTCGAGCCATCGTTTTGGTGTTCGTGTACCTGTCGCTTTGAGTTACGTAGGTTTCTCTTACTATTTTCTGTTCTTCTGTCATGATCCGTAGATGATGAACGATCAAGGTTATTTCCCTTGTTCTGCTGTTCCGTAGAAAACCACCCCAATATGTGTTAGATTCTATTTCAGTGTGTTTTCTGCTTTTAGGGTTGCTGTGATGGCTTTAGCTACCTGTACACAAAATATACAACGATACAGAACTGAAGCAATACAGAGTGCCTCTTATAATCTCTAAGTCTTTAACAGGTTGAATCCAGTTGTAGGTGATTCCAAATACTACTTGATTTTTTTTTTCCTTAGAACGTGCATATTTTGGTTTTCCACAAGTCCAGGCATTTGATTTTGTTGCAATCCCAGCCCTCATTTCCTTGCCTTACTAATACCAGCTTTTGAGAAACACTTTGGAGCGTGAAAAAAGATGGAACTTAAACCATGAACATGCATCCTTCTGCCCTCAGTTATCACAGTATTGTGATTTGAATTAGTAAAGCTGTGTCATCTGTCATCTACTGAGCCAAAAATATTTTTGCGTTATTTTGATTATCCCACCACACTTAGAACATGGACTAAGTATCACAAGATCATTTCATCATCTTCTTAGCATCTGTAGCTCTTTAATACTGTAACTTCAGAATATTTGGTGAAAGGCTTAACGTTCGTACCATGAAATCCCTAGTACTTATCCAGACATCAGACTGTGCAGACAGGCAGAATACCAGGCTACATCTAAACTGTTCTTTGCTGTGCCAAAAAATCAGCTTATTCTCCAAATAAAATTAAAATTTTAGAGTATGTCATTTTATTTCAGTGAGATACTACCATC
>NW_010417128.1:2159-47728 GCF_000710305.1 Buceros rhinoceros silvestris | reverse complement strand
GGAAAGAGAAGTTTGCTTTTGAAATGAAGCCTCTCAAATGTTTTGCATTTATAATTCTTGAGAAAAAAAATATTTTGACTTAAGACTGCACGACTTGACTGCACAGCAGTTGTAGATTAATAGGGACTTGTGTTGCCTGTTTTCTGAATCCCGTAAGTTTCCATGTCGTGTTTTCTAACTAGCTCTGCTACTATGGATATTGATACCATCATAGACAACTTCCCATAGGTAAGGAAAGATTGTCTCTGAATGATTGTGCATGTCTTCATGACTAAAAGAACTTGCAGTACTTTACATTGTAAATCATCTAAAGGTAGCAACATTCCATGTAATAAATATGTCAAATTACTTAGGCTTGCTGATGTTAGAGACAACTAGTAGAGAACTTCAGAGGGACCTAGCAAACAAGCACCTCAACTCTAGATTTTTAGAAGGAGCATTCTAAGAATTTAGTCTGGCTCTTAAATAAGGCAAGTCATGTAATATTGCTTGCTAATTTCTGCCTCAAGCTATTAGTCTGTATAAATACGAACACTTTAGCAGTATAAATGATCTTGAGTCTCAGATGAAATTCTGACCCTTCAACCTTTTGCTTTCTTTGAAGTCTCTGATAATTTTGCCATTGACTTTGAGTCTAGGATTTCATACAAATATTTAAATGATGAAAAAAATAATGAACCCCGCAAAACATCATTTTAAAGGTTGATTTCCCTCACATTTTAACAGTTAAAATACTCTTTCCTTAGTGAATTTGTCAAATTAGTTTACAGACATCCTTCATTCTTTCCTGCTTTTGGTCTGAGAAATTAGAGCCATCTACTTGTGGATATCTACTCATGCAGGTACGTAAGAACTGTAATTAGGGTGCTTCTTAACTTTTTTCTGCGTAAGCAAAATAGATCAATAGAAAGACAACTTCTTGAGGTTATTCAGCTATTCCCTTTGTTGGTATCTTTGATATTCCACCAGCTATAGCTCTAGGCCAAAGATTGTTTTGAGTTCTAGTCACTCCTTGAGAAGAGACAAGGAGTCTTACATTAGTCATTGATCATGATTACTAAGAGTGTAATCAAGACAGTTCTTGCGAGTTTCAGTCTGCTTAGGAAAGAGCAGATCTCCCATTAGCATTGCCACATAGACTTCACTGAGGATTAATAACTATTTTTAATATCTGTCTTTTCAATGTTGGTGAAGATATATTTAGTTGCAGTAAGCTGAGAGCAGATTCCTATGGATGCCTAAGATACTCTCCTTTCTGACAGTGTTTCATGAGCCATTAAATGTTCAGATCTATGAGTTAGGCAGCTGTTAACTCATTTAGTTTTGACTCTTAAGTTAATTTAATGTAAATATTCTAAATTGCCAACCAGACGGACCTGAAGCTCTATTAACTATAAAGTGTGGGGAGATTAAGAGCACAAAAGCTAAGATCCTAAATTAGCTGCTTAGTGTAGAGAATATATATTTTTTAAAAAAATATAACTTTATGAAATAAATATGCTAACATTATGAAATAAATTTGCAGATTGCTAAATAAGTGTATAAAACTGGTATATCCATGTCATTATTACGAGGGATGAATTGTGGTCACTTCATCTCAAACAAATATGATAGCAAAAACATCAAGACGTTCTGTGGTGAATTAGAAGAATGATTAAGGAGTGGAATGTGTATAAGGAACACTGAAAGATTGGGGACTGTTCAGAGCTGCTCAGGGTCACAGGGTAAGGCAAATAGTTCAGAGATCCCATATGAAAAAGTTACTGTTCCTCTAGTGATTGTGATGTTAGAACAAGTGATAATGATTCTTCTAATAGTTGGAATAATTTTATCCTAAATTTATTCTTGACCTTTTTGCTACTTTAAACCTAGGTTTTCTCTTTGCCAGTGAACTACTACATGATTGCAAATAAATCTCTTCCTCCTCTTGCATTTTGTCACTTCGAAAAAGCTCCCTAAAGCATAAAAGAAAAAGCTTGTCTCTGCTTATGAATTGGACTTCTCAGAGGTAGCCGTGACTTTTTTTATTTTGAGCTACTCTAATGAAAATAGATAAGGTAGAATTAAATCAAAAGCCAGCAAATTTGAGTTCTGAAAAAATCTACACATAATTAAAAGTCTCAATTAGGTTGAAGCCTGAAGGCTTGCTTGTATTCCAGACAAGTCTCGCTAACTTATTTCAGCTGCGCTCAGTAATAGACAGTACCTTGTTTACAAAGTTTGACTTGCACACATCCTTTGACTGTCATGGTTACACCATCACTGGTACCACAGTCGTCCAGGAGTCCCACAGGCTGACATGTCATTGAAGTAGAAATCGAAAAGCATTAGAGTTTATGTGGATCTAAATGTCAAACACTAACACAGAGGAAACCCAAATTTAATTTCTCTTGTTGGATGACTGTAAAGCTGTTGTATCTTACCTGTCTGCAGACAGATTGATACACAGTGTCAGATCTACTATGTGCCTATGTGCCTTACAGCTGATGTGTTTGTGCACTTTGTTTTTGTAATGTGCACTGTAAATACATACTATCCTGTAAACAGCCTGCGTATATATTCCTCAAATATTCTGTTCTAGAATACGAAAAGTGATAGAGCTGATCGGTATGCCAGGTTTCCTTTTAAAAACCTGTACATAGAATGCCTGTGGCATGCTATTCTGCTGTAACCTGAAAGTGAAAAAGCTTAGTACAAGCTGATATTGAAGTAAAAGCCAGTAGTATTTTTTTATAGCAGTAATTTCTTACATATAAAATATATCCATATGCCAATGATTAATTTTATATTAAAATCTTGTTCTTGTAACACTTTTAAAAATATGTTTAAGGGACAGGCAGTTTGCCTGGAGAGCAGCGAAGTTCTACTATAAGCATGAAGCAAAATTTTAATTTTTTAAAAACTTATTTATATGTGTCATATCACTCGCATTTGTGTGTAATGCTAAGCCTTAAGTAGCATTCTGGGAGTTATCTTGGTAATACTTTCCAGTTTGTTGAAAGTATTGACTCCGGCCAGTCAATCTTATGATTCAAATTCATTCCCCAATGACCAGCCACTAGCAGGTTCATTGAGACTGTTTGCTCCTCTGCGCGCTATAGTTTAAGGTAAGCATATGCTGGTGAAATGCCAGTCTTTTCTCAACCTTCCTGTATCCCGCACCCATGTTTTTTTCACCTGACAAGTTCAAACAAATCTTATCTAAACAATTAAGATAAGCACTGAAGTACTCTCTATAGTCAAATCAGCAAACTTCTCAAAACCAGAACTGAAATACAATCTCTCTAAATTAAACAGTCTACAATGGCAATCATGTTTGTATTTAAACATTTTATTCTGAAAGGATTACAGCGTTGGTCTCCATTTTTTTTCCCCTGCCTAGACAAGAAGGCGACATACTGAGTCAAACAAAATATATTTGTTCTCTAAGAACTGAACTTGCACACTTTTTATAAACAAACTGTATAGGTGTATGAAGTTAGACTTCACATAATCAGTAACTGCTGTCCTTAACATAGTAGGCATGTTGGAAATGTATGTAATGTAACTGTTTATATTAACTATAAATTTTGCAATCCTTTGCAAAAGGATTGAACTATGCATAGGTATGTATAAAATCCGGTTATATGTTTTGGTGTGTGTATATATATATTTATATGTATGTAAAAGTTTGTTAATACAATTTCATTGCTATGTATTACGGATACAACATTAGGCAATAGAAATGCTAAGGACAAATGTCTAAAAAATTGAATTGTATTTATAAGAGAAGACTTATACTAAATTATACTAAAGATTCACTCTCTGAAGTCTACTTCTATTACTTCAAAGTTTGCAAATGCATGTTCTTGCTTAACTGATTCTTATTTTATTGCTTCCCAGAAACGTGAGTGCATGTTCTTGAAGGTATTTAAAAATTTTAAGTTTAGAAACAATCTGAAGCAACAGCTGAGCTTAATCCATGGCTTCTGCTGGGAAATTTTGTATACTGTTCTGGTTTCTCACATGAGCTTCACAAGCTTTAGATCAAGGTGAACTACTGCCACAGAAAAACTGTGTGCAAGCAGTTCTAAGTGCTGTTTCATGCCTCTGATCCAAGCTGTAATTACCGTGTTGAAGATCCAATCTCCATTGTGCTTTGTGCACTTGAAATATTCATCCTGAGAAGGTTAGAGTATTTGCTAGTAGCTAATCATATCACAAAGGTACTGAGGGCCAGCAGGTAGGTAATAACGTGAAATTGTTTATGCTAACATATATGCTAACTCTATCTAGTGCAGCCATCCCGTAACTACCAATTATCAACAGGGTTTTTCTCAGCAAGTCCTGCAAGTCTAGATAAGTCCTGTTTAAAAATTCTTATTTCACTTATTTTCTGGAATCTTTAAAAATTATACAGTCATGATCCTTGTGTGTTTTGCTGCAAGTCCCATTAGCACAGGAATGTTTGTTTTTATGATTATATTTTCCATGTTTATGTAAACATAACATTTATTTCAGAGGCAAATTTAGGATTTATCTTTCTGCATCAGGAGATTCAGATTTTTATTATGTGAGATAAAGAAGAATCACAAGAGAATAGGATTACTTGTCAAGTTGTTGGAAGTATCACAGACAAAAGCATGACCTTGCGCAGTAGGTCTCTGTTAGATGAATGATGACAGTAAGCTCACAAGGAAGAAAAAACAAAAAATAGCAATTTTAAAAGTTGTTGCTTTGGTTACCATGTACCAAAAAAAAAAGAGACTGCAATAAAAGATTGCCCATTTTGCAGTTTAGGTGATTTTTAGGATAAAGTTAGGTTTAATTCTGGGGTTACTTTGCAGGTAGCTTGATAAAGATCATGATATGATGCACTATAGTAGCAAAGGAAGCCACTGCATTTTGATCTTCATCTAAGGTTTTCTTGACTCTTTTGATGATAACATTGAGGCAGGTGTTTTTTCTTCTACTTCTGAACTGAGCAGTTCAGTTGTCAGTCGTTCCAAGGAACCTGATGAAGTTGTCTACATTGAGTATTTTATTTTCTGGTTTGCTTGTATTTGGATGTCTAGTGTTCTTGCATGTTCTTTCAAAGATGCGTCAGTCAAGGCTTCCATTCTCTATTCGGTGAACAAACAAACAAGTTTGTGTTCTTTTTCTCTAATTTGTCAGAGGCATTTCATAAGGCGATCAGGCTATATGCTGTCTGACTTGTGTATCTTCTATCAGAATTTTCCATTGGTTAAGGTTTTGCTAGTATGTTAGTTTTCTAACGATGTTAGGATTTGGCCATTTGAAGTTTACTACCCTATGTTATTCGTGGAGTAGCTATTTTTTTAAATTAACTCAGAAATAATCATTCAAGGAAGATCATACAATGTGAGACATTTAACTTACCCATGTACTGCTTTTGAGACTGTGTACAGTTATGTAAGGTTGGTGCCTTTTCTGTTTCTTTCACTCTTAAGCTCGGAGTAATATTTCTGGTGCATAGGTGGTTTAATTGTTAATGTGGAAAAGAATTATCTGGGGATGGAAATTAGGGAAAAGTACCATGGAAGTTGTAACCTCACAGTATATATGAATCAACAGTAATGTCCTGTCTTACAACAACAACAAAAAAATTGCATCTACTTCCTTTTATAGTCTTCCTGAGAATACTGTGCGCTGCATTCTCCCAACTTCCTGCTGGTGTTTTCTCATGCATTTCTTCTTCAGGATTATATTTGCTGGCAAAAACATTGATCTCATTGGTGGCTGAGTTAAGTACTGTGTTCCCCTGAACCACGTGTGGGTGGTGATTTTTTCATTGTGTTTGGTTTATTTTTGTTTGGGTTTGGTTTTTTTTTTTTATTTATTGTATCTGTATTCTAAATTGCATCTATGCGTACAGGAGAAGGTCCGTTAGTTCTCCAAGTTCAAGTATTCCTCTGAATATAGTTGTGTGCTCTACACTAATCTCACTCTTTTTTAGCAGCAATATTACTTTCTGTCAGTGAAATATCTTCTAAGGTGCCTAGTCAGACTTGGAAATTAGTTGATATTACTAAGAATAAGAACAGAGTGGAAACTCTTCCACTCTGATAAAACCTTCTATATATAATATATTTATAATTTCTGTCCTAAAGACAGCATTTTAGATTTCCATGTAGATTGTGACAAAAACAATGAGAATAGCAAGAAAGTTTAAGACTGACAGAAGATTCTTGAAACCTTTATTTTCACTACAAGTCCTTTGAATTCTTTCTTCTCCTCTGATCTTTATAGGGTCAGGCAACCCTTTGCAATTGCTCTTCAACCTCTCTTTTTACTGACTGGATTTTCTGAAATCATCTGTTGACCACTGCTTGTTTAAAAAAAAAAATGTTGCATATTTGTGTGTGTATCTCGACATACTTGGTTCAAATTTGATTTAATCATATCTATACATGCATATATACAGACAATTATTTATATACACATCAAGTAATTTCACAGCATTAGAGCTTGAAACTGGTGCTGGCTTTATTGGAAGAAGTGGCAGTAGGAATGCAAGAAAATAGAACTATAAAATCTTGAAGGTAAGAACTAAATGCCTGAGCCTGATGTGATTAAAAGAAATTTGTTTCTATTAGAGTAAAAGCCAACAGATATTTTTCACTGCTATTGTATGAATGTATCAGGCTGGATGATGTGCTGGATATTAAAGATCATTTCTTAGTAGTTAAGACCAGGAAATGGCAATGTCAACCTTGGGGGGGGAAAAAAAATCACTTTCTAAAATAATGACATGGGTGAAAATACCCAGTGACTGCAGAACTATTATAAACCCTTCTCCAGATGTTTGCATCAAAGTACACTGCAATTGTAGCACAGCTCAGTATAGTTTCATATGAGGAAATTAATGTTTGTCTGTATTTTTCATTGTTATTTTGCCACCACATATGGAATTCTTCAGTTGGATATTTGTGTAATCATGCTGATTTTAAGGAGAGGACATGTTTAGCTAGTAAGCTTGGCTGTATAAGGAAACATCATTGGTTTTATAATTTCAAATTGTCTAGATAATGGAATTAAATAAGCAACAGTCGTGATTTATTTTGCGAACTGCCATATTCTGCATGACAATGCTGCAGAATGGCCAAGGAACAGAAGCTCATCTCCTGATTCCTCTGAGTGGATATTCCTAGGATTGCCTCCTAGAAGGCAAATCTGTGGTGAATATCGAAAGTTCCTAGTGGGATGCCAGAGTGCTACTTACAGACATATACATCTTTAGATGAAATATATAGAAATGTACTTGTCTTGGGGTGGGGTGGAGGGGAGGTGGGCGGGTTTGGGACATATATACTAGGATCTAATTTCTCCAAGTCCTTGTCTCAGACTGATTTGTTTTAAGCAGCTCCCTGAAGTATGTACACTCTTCTGCATACCTGTTCTGTTGAAAGTACACAGACCTGGCACCATTGTGTTTGCCAGGCGTTCTCTTATCTCCTGCAAGCATTCAAACAAAAGTGTTCTATTGCTCCCTGAGTAATCCGTGGGTGATCTTAACAGTGAGCAAAAGTCAGAGCAGGAACTTATGTCATATTTCTCAGTGCAGGAGTAGGCAGTCTCTGGAAGGGAGTGGGGTGGAGCAGGGAAGAAGGCAGCCACAACTCAGAATTAATAGTTGAAGGGTTATGAGTGTGTTCATATATGAAAATATTGCGTAAGCATAAGAATCCTAAAATGTAAGGATCATACAAACTGGGTTTCATAATATCCTGGTTTTAATAAAGCTGTTTGTATATAGCTTTGACATATGTGTTTTCTTAGAGCTCTCAAACCAGTCTAGACCCAGTTTCTACTTGTATGTTAATTTTAGTTTCCACTTCTACAAGGCAAATTTGGTGCTTTTTTTAAGTCCTATTGAGCAGCACGGATTATTAAATACAACATATACTACAGTGCTTTGTTGAGAGGACATTTTTAAGTCTCTGTTACAACAACCATTACACTCAGGGGTGAAATAATAAGGATTTTTAGAATATGTCAAATAATTAGTAGCAGATTTTTGCATGTCATATGCCCCCCTCCCCCAAAACAAAGCAAAAAAAACCCCCCATGTTGCTTCCTGAACTGTTGACACTTACATTGCCATTGTTTTTCAGATTCTCTTGCCTTCTGGTAAGAGAATAATAGGAACCCCCCCCCCTTAAATATTATTGCTGAAAATTAAAGAATTTCCTAATTATTTTTTGTTTAAGTCCTACGAGTTAGCTACATGGCCTGCTTAGAGATACAGCGTGGCCTGGTTAGTTTAATCCAGATCAATGCTTCTTTGTTTATAATTTTCTTACACTGTAACTAAAACTATGTCTCAGGCCTGGAAACGAGAACCATGATGAGTCCCAGACTTAGAGTGGTATCTCTGAATGCTTTAGAGCAATCGGAAACACATGAGCTTGAATTATATTGTCTGTAGTCTTTAGGTGTATATACAGAATTTCTGTGTGACACTTAAGGACACGGGTTTATAGGACATAAAGTAACTCAGTGCTGCATTTCAATCACTGGTAAGTGTTACAATTTCTGTATTAATCTTACTTAGGGGATTATTCTACTTACTGTACAAGTGCACTCACACACATGCAAAGCCCATTACAAAAAAGGGTACAAACTAATGAAGTGCAAAATGGGGAAAAATATGGTATAATGTAATAAAAATTACTTGTCACCATCACATGTCTTCTATTCTAACATTCTAAATTTCTTCTGAGATTTAAAATCTAGATGAGGAAGTTTGATTTATCTGGCTTTTCAAGGAATGGTCAGTGTGTTTGCAAAAAATATGTGAGAGAAAGACTGAAAACTACTAGCAGAGAATAATTCTTCGCTAGCTTGCACAAACACTTCCTATGCCTCATGAAATGTTCCTCATAAAAGTAGGGAGTCAGGATTGTGTTCCTAGAAGTGTGCCTCTCTTAGTGTTGAGGGGTTTTTTTGTCCGGGTTAGGTAGATCGAAATTGTACTCTCTCTGCTCTTGAACTGGCTTTCTGATGCTGTATGTGTGTGGTGCCAGAATTGGTTGGGAACAGGAAAGGCATATTTTGTATCTGTACTAAACATGTCGGCTTACTGCATAAAAGACTTGACCCTTGTCAGGTGTTTTGAAGTTAACTGGCTGACTTATGGATTAATCAGTTTAAGACTGAAGCCAACCAGTGACAGGAATGAGCTTTGTTGTGTGAATGTGTGTGTGTGGCTGTGGTGCAGATTTAAAAATTTTTATAATGCTTTCAGTCGAACCATGAAAGTCTGATGTAAAGCTTATCTCTGATCTCTGGCTATGGCCATGCTCGTGGGATTGTGTTTGTGTGTTTGCGGGGAGAGAGATTAATTCTTTAACAACTCACACCTGGCTCTAACAGGTTTCTAGCCTATAGTCTTAGGAACGGCACTATTCAAGGCTTTAATAAAGTTAAAACCCTTAAGCTGTATGACCAGTAGGTCATAAAAACTATCGCTGGGTATTGTGCTTCGTCTTTCTTTCACAGTTGGATTACATCCTGACAACTATTTCTTTTTTGTTTTGCCTTTTTTTATAGCTGTTGTGAACTTGGACAACTCTGTGGTTGATCTAGAGACCCTTCAAGCCCTGTATGAGAATGTGAGTAATCAGAGGAAGTTCATATAAAGTAGGAATACTTTAGGCCTATATAAAGGTATTTTTGATTTGCATCAGCAATATTCAGAAACCTTGTAGAATATGCCTTCTTTTGAAGTTACTTTATTTTCCAAAAAGCAATGTAAAAAAAAGTATTTAAGTTGTATTAATTGCCATTGTGTGTTTTATATAGTGCATGCAGTTTTGTATAAGTCAAATGATCAAATTCTAAATGACTACACAGAAGTTGGGTTTGCTCCGTTTTTTTTTTTTTCCTTCTTGGGCAGAGTGGTCTTTGGTCAATAGGTATCAGACCTTGCAGTCCAGGTCTTTGACTCCACTTTGTAACATCACTAACTGTTCAGTAAAAAAAAAAGAAAAATAGTTTTAATAACAGTAATCTTTCAGTTTGTGGAACTGTACCTATTAATTATTATTATTTCAGGGATTCCTCCAAAATAATTTTAACTCTTTGAAAGGAAAAGGGTTGCTCTAAGGTAATGTAATAAAGAGTATTATAAACTGCTAGGGGCATCATAATCATCAGAATGTTTGACTGCTAGCTATACAAAATCAGGGATTCAGAATATACTCAGGCATGTTCTAAAACTTTACAAAGCCAGTCACATGAAAAATTCAAAAAAGTTGATCTTGGAAGCATGTTTCTGCCTTCAGCTGAGGCCAGTGAGCACTACCTCCTCCTCCAAGCACACTGCTTGAATACTCAGAAGTCTGGCTAGGCATCTCTGGAAAGTGGAAAGAGGCTTTTCATTTACCCTCCAAAGAATCTGAAAGTATGAAATGTAAAGATGTGAGCCACGGGTGGTATTAGAGGCCAGTGTGTGCTATTTTGTTGGATTGTTTATTTCCCTCATGTTACAGTTTTGAGAATATGTTAATTGCTTTTACACCTCTCATTTTTCATTTTTCGACTCTAGTTTTTTATGGCCTACTTTAGAATGATTTGTTTGTTTGTGAAATTTCTCAAATAATTCACTTTGGGGCCTGAAGAGAGATAGTTTGCTCTAGTCCACTTTGTAGAAAAAACAAAAAAGCTAAGCAGAACAAAAAAACCCTCCAAATCTGACCAGAACTAGGAATCACTTCTGTCATTACATTCCTGGCGAGTTAACTTGCTCAACACTGCTCAGGAAGGTAATGGTCAAATGGGAAACCTATTCTAACTACCCCAAATCTTTTAACACTTCTCATCCTTATGCAACGCCACTTCTGGTTTGGCCTGTGTTCTTTTTATTTTGCATTATTTTTAATCTGCTCCCTTGCACAGCACAGCTATATCTACTTCCATAAATTCTTTAGCATGTAAAAAATCAAAGAAATTTTATGTATTACATGTGTGTGATTGTGATAGATTGTGTTGTGGGAACTATGGAATAGAAATACTGCCCTCATCAGTTTTTGCATACTTTACTCTTTTGCATAAGACTTTCGTATTTTTGCTTTTAAAAAGAGTCTTCCTATGTGGCTAATGTACTAATAGGATACATTTCAAATGTTTTCTTAATATCCTTTCTAATATACTTCAGAGTTCCAGTAGAATGGATTACCTGCAAATTTGTAGATGTTTGAAATTACAAAATACCATTGCGTTCCCTTTGTCATTACCTTCATTAACTACAGAAAATGTCTAGGAATTATAGTCCTAATTGAGGAAAAGATCATATGTTAATCTCAGACAAGGCTAAAAAGTTGGAATTACTATAACGTATTTCTTCACTTTGAAGAGAAGACAGATCAGCCCAACTTTATCACTGTATTAGCTTGGGTACAAGGCAAAAACAGAACCAACAAAAAAATGATCAAAACCCTCAAAGAACAAAAACAGCCACAGTTTCTCTAGGGAGAGCTTCTTAAGGGGACCTGAATTTTAATCCTGAATCATTTGTGTGGTAAACTTGTGTCTTAAAAGAAGCATTTTTAAAATTCAGTTTTATTTTCAGTCTTTGGTCAAAATACATCAGACTTCGCATTTGCATGCCTTGGTAGCTTCACTAGTTATAACAATACTGTTCAATAAAAAAGCGTAAGCAATGGCTGGTACGAGAGAGCCTGGTATGTTTGATTCCTCCTTTATTTCTCAGCCTCACTCTGTTGTAAGTGGGGATAACTTTGCCTCATTCTGCTACTTTGTAGCCATTAACTTAATTTTTACTTCTTGGGTTTTATTTATTGCTTTGGGATTTTTTTGCTGGATATTTAAATACCACTGTACTAGTTCTCAGCCTTTCTATTTGATCTCCGTAGAACATATGGGAGCATTTGTTTTACAGTCTTCCCTCAGAATGTAATCATTTTTTCCTGATTGCATATGTCTGGCATGGTGCTTTCCCTTCTTAAATGTGAATGAAATTTGGGCAGTCTCCAAACCTAAACACACCCTAATTTCAAAAGCCACAATCCCAAGGGCTCAATTCTTGTTTACTGAGGAATTAAAGTCTTGTTAAACCACAAAGTTACTGTATACATCTTAGAGACTTTTTATAAACGAAGAAACCCACACCCCACCAAAAACCTGAACCCTCAATAATTTATTTAATAGTATTAAGTGATATTGCATTGAGTGAGAATGGCTTTGTTACTGCAGCACTGTATGGTACAGCCACATATTTATTACGCATCGTTGAGTAGTTTGTTTTATAAAAAGTTGTTTAAACAAATGTTGGTAATCAGCTATGTATTAAGATCTAGAGAATTTCAGTAGGAGAATCTTAAGACTACATGTAGAACCGTTACTTTAATCTGCTTTTACAAACTCCCTAATAGCAACGTTTACAGGTGGCAGCTATAATTAGGGCGAGAGAAGGTAGATAAAATCCAGTGGAGTTGTCAATTTGCTGCATTTTTTTAGGCCATGCTGGTTGTGATGAGAAATGTACTTATTTGCAAATAAATGGATGCTTACTTTGAAAACAGGTAGCCTCTCATTAGCTGAGCTTGTAGCTAAAATGTCACTGTTGAAACAAGATAAGCCTTCTCCAGCTTACCCCTTTGCTATGTTGTGAAAATCAGTATATAAAAAAAATGGATTAGAAGTTGTATCAAAGGATTATCTTTGATCTATGGATTTGCCTTTTCCAAATCTCTTTACATCACAAATGAAATGTGTATGCTTCCTTAAGTTGACTCCTGGTAAATTGTCCACCGTGTGTCTCTATCTTTAAAAAAACTTAGGTCAATGCTTTGAAAAACCTCAAAGTGCCATTTGCAAGAGTGAAAGGCACCCAGAAGTCTGAAGTGCATGCCTCTGCTCTGCCACTAAGATTCAAACATACTCCTGAATTATTGCTTGTGGTTTGTTTTTTTTTTTTTTTTTTACAAACTGACAATTACAATGCAATATCTTAACACTAATGTCTAACAACTATAGATTGTACCTGGCTTCTGTTACATGATCCAGCTTCAAAAGAAGATGATAGTTGTTATTTATCTGGGTATCTCTGTATATCCTTGCTGTTTCAGTTACTTTTGACAATATTCTTTAGATAGGTCACTCAATGCTTTTGAAATATGTAACACTAACTTTGAAATTCACTTTATAAAAAAAAAACCACTCAAAAATTTAAAAACCTTCACTCATTTAAACTAATCTAAACTCAGAGCTCAGGTTCTGTTGCAAGAAAAAAAAAAACTAACCAGGAAATGTAAGAATTATGTTGTGAAATGGCAAAATGGCACTTAGGAACTTGGTAAGACTAAATATAGAGTACATTTATGCTCTGGCAAAAATGGGAAAAGAGTTAAACTAAAGTAGTTTATTTTTTGCTGTGATTTCTATAAATTTATGCTGTCTGTTTTTAGCTGTAGTTAATATAAAATTCTGGTATATTCTGGTATATTATACTATTTTTCTATTTATGATGTTATGTAATAGCTACAATTCAAGGAAATAAATAGCAGTGACATTCAAAGAAGTGCTAATGCAATCAGATTAATGACTTCAGTATATATCGAATGTGTTCTCTCAACACATGTTGGAAGGTAATATAAAAGCTGTTTTTAATTATCTGTCTGCAAACAAGAGAATAGGTAAACATTAACCGTTAAGCTTAACTGGTAAAATTTCTGTGAAATAATACCTGTGTAGAAGGTGTGTCAGCCTCATTCCTATCATGATTTAAAATACCCATAAATCAGAATTCTGGGTACCAGATACAAAATTAGTGACTTTAACTCAGATTTGATTCTGGACTTGCACCATATACTTGGACCTTGGGTTTTGGTGAAGAGTGTAAACCGTATTTCTTGAGTTTTGCTCAGGCCTACCCGTGAGTGGATCATGCTTAGCCTTTGTATCTTTTCCAGTTGTTATTTCTTCGTGTACACAATCTGAGACTAATGGCTTAAATAAGGAATAGTTAGTCTGCCTAAGCTTTTGGTGTGGGATTTGGTGGAGAAACATTGACAGCTTGAACATGCATGTATCTAGTAGATTGCTGTGATAACCACTCTAATACTTCAATATATGTAGAAGGCCAGGAGAGAGAGTACTATCTCTTATTTAGTCAAAAGAATTTGCAAATAAGCATATAGCTTTATGCTCCTTGCTGAAATATTTTATCCACTTTAAATATTTTGAAGAATTTTCAGGTGATTTCCTTTTAGTTTAACAAGAAGAGAATATACTATACAGATTTGCCAAAAATAATAGAACTTAATTTAAAACCTGTTAGTGCAAGACCTTGTTTACTTTTGCGAAAACCTCATTTAAAATTTACAAGTGTAATTTGAATACATGACTTTTTTGAAGTGTAAGTTGAATAAATAAAATAGATCTTCCTACAAAGTCATGTCATTTGCATACCTAGACTTCCCAGGCTTTGACGGCATGATGCTGGAACAATGCTGCCTCTCTTGCATCCTTCCACCTTCTGACATCTGTAGACTTCATCCATTAACCTTTTACTGATTTGAAAAAAAATGGAAGCTTTCTTTTTCTTTTAAGTCTCCATGGGGTAAGAATATTCTAGACAAAGTGAAAAATGTCCCATGTACACCTGCTCCCTCACACAAAACCAAAAGCAAGTCTTTAACCTCAACAGCATTTCCTGCTCCTCAGGATGGAACCACTACTGTAATTGTATTCGTATGTCCTATGCCTGCCTTGACAGAAACTTTATGTAGAAAACAACCTTTGGAAGATGAATCCCCAAGTTTGTTTTCTCGCACTGAAGTGTTAGGAGGGTAGGGAACTCAGGAAACTAGGTGTTATGGATGGACCATTGCCAGTATACTAAAATTAAAAACTGGTACATTCGTCTCAGCCTAGCCCTTGTTAACGGAAAAAGGCATGATACAGTATACACAAATAGATCAAGGAAGGATCAAGCAGGTTAAGGGAAGTGATTATTCTCCTCAGTTCTGACCTCCCCAGTGCAACAGACATACTGGAGAGAGTCTGATGAAGGACCATGACAATGTGTAAAGGCTTGGAGAATGTCTCACCATATAAGGAGAGACTGAGAGAGCTGTACTTGTTCAGATGGAGAAGAGAAAGCTTGGAGGGGTGTTATCAGTATGTACAAATACAGGATTAGAAAGGGGGATTAAAGAACATGGAGTTAGACTCAGTGATGCCAAGCATAAAGACAAGAGGTGGTGGTCCTCTTGAAACTGAAATTCTGGAAAATCCATCTAAAATAGAAACACTTTTTTTTACTGCAAGGTTGTCCAAATGCTGGAACAGGCTGCCTAGAGAGATTGTAAGGTCTCCATCCTTGGAGATACTAAAAGACTGGCTCGACGTGGTGGTAACCACTCTGCTTTAGCTGCCTCTGCTTTGTGCTAGAGGAATCTACTAGATGATCTCCAGAGGTCACTTCAAACCTCAGCTAGTCTGTTAATCTGTGATGCAGGTACTACCACCATTATAATTTCTTGGTGTCAAGAGCAAAGTTTATTTTGGAGGGGTGGGGGGGAAGTGGTCGGGGGTTAGGGGAGAAGTTTGCAATATTTCTTATGTTGGAGTATTTAATGCATAAAATCAGGGTACTTTAGAGAAGATGACTCTTGAAGAACATCCACAGAAATGTTAGCTAAATATTAGGATGTGTAGTATTCCAGACAGATGGACTTGCAGTCGTTTCCAGACTTCCTGAAGTAATCAGAGAAACTCTGAAGTGCTTTTGCTCTGATTGACTCTTCAGCCTGTTAATCCTCCTTCACATCAGTATTTTTTCCCTTTTCACAAGGAAAGATGTTCAGCAACCTCAGAATAACTGTGCAAACCTGACTTTTTGGATTCAGATTGCTGATGGAGCTGTGACAGTATGATTTGAGATAGTTCCATACCTCTTCCACTAATCATGCAGAAGCATGCAAGAAAGAATGTAGATTCACCCTATCTTTTCCTTTTCCATTATTTAAGTAGCTAGAATATATTTTTCCACTGTTGTTTTCAAGTTCTGCGTTGGAGTAAGTTAAAAAATGTGTGTAACATTTTCTTAATTGAATAAAGGTAGGTATATTAACTTTTTTTTTCACTCTTGAACAGCATCTATTTTGAAATCTCTTGATTTTGAATCTCTTGAAAACCACCGTGGATGTCAAAAGAAGGATCAGAAGGAAAAATTTCCATTCCACTTTTATTCCTTTCCATACCATTCCATTTTCCAGTAGTGTAGTTGGAAAAAATAATTTCACTGTAGCATGGAGCACAGAAAGAAGTGAGACTGTTTCTTTTGATTGTAATAGTGAAGACCACACAGTGTGCCACAGGGTTCTCCAAGAAACTAAGTGGTTTACATGTAATTGTTTTGGCTTATTAAGGTAAAAATGAAAATAATTTTACTCCACAGAAGTATGCAGTAGTTCTCAAGTATTATGGAACGTATGATAGTTCCATTATGGATCAACTATTTTTTTGTTGTTCCATAGTGTTTTCCAAATACCAAATAAAATTTAAATTGCAGTAAACAATATAAACCTATTTTCATTTAGTTTAAAAAAAGATATTATTTAAATACATATTTAAAGATCAGATTGCATTCAAGTGCAGCCCAATGGATTTGGAAAGAAACACAGCTCAAGAAGAGAGTTCTTTGATCCAAAGACTTTATAAACGGAGCCAAAGAAAGGGAATTGGGAATGAAGATTATTGTCTGAGTGCATGGTTGAATGAATAAATATTTTGCAGATTACTAGTAGTCAATAATATTATTTGGAAGATGTTCTGTTTTCCATCAGATATATTTATACTTAAAATCACTCTTTAGACTGTTTTCCTTCTAGCATCTGTTTATGGTAAAAGAAAAATCTGTGAACATGAATTGTTACAAGAGCATCCTTTTGTGTGTTGCTTGACTAGGTTTTTAATTAAAATTTCTTAATTACTTTGTTTCCTTTATTCCAGAGAGCACAATCAGATGAACTAGAAAAAATAGAAAAGCATAGCAAGGCATCCAAGGAAAAAGAAAACGCCAAGTCTTTGGATAAGCCGGAACAGTAAGAACACACAAAAGAACAATTCTGCTTGCTTTAGAAAGTTTACTATAGCAGGGAAAGCTATCTAGTGAATGTTATGAAAGAAAATTAATGCTGTACCTACTGATAGTGACTCGTACATTTTCTTTGATCACTCCTACAGGTTCCTCTATGAACTCTCACTAATTCCCAACTTTTCAGAACGTGTATTTTGCATCCTGTTCCAATCAACATTTTCAGAAAGCATCTGTTCAATCCGTCGCAAACTTGAATTGTTACAGAAACTGTGTGAGGTAGGTTGTGTTCTTTGAAAAGGTGAAGCTAAATTTCTGGTATTTAACCATGTTAAGTTCACTTTATTTACTTGATCTGAAGGATAGTGGAATATAACATTTTACAATTGTACTTCAACATCAAAGTGAATTTTAAGATTAGCTTTTGCTACTGAACTATATAATTTTTTTTCCCATCAATCTGTATCGGTCTTTGGAAAAACAGAGTACCTTCTCCCGTTGTTAAAGCAAAATCTTCCCTCTTCATAGTGACCGTATCACTCCTTTCCAGATGAATACCAGTTCAGTCCACCTTGTGTTTGCTTGGATTTTGGAAGTGTGTGACTCAGTAACACCTCTGATATGTAAAATCAGTTAGAGGTAGCAATGTTATCTCTAACTAGAATTGATTACTGGAATTTTGTGGTCTCATGCCGAACAAATACATGGCTTTAAATTGCAGGTTTCATCAGTATTTTCATAACTGAAAAATATTTGAAATGTTTTGTTTAGTTATTTTAATTGTTCCATGTGGGTTTTTTATGCACTTTTTGCAGAATTATCTCTTGAATTAAATATACCATTCACAATATCCTCATCAGTTGAGAGATGACTAGTTTTTTTTTCTCAACACATCACCTGTGATGATATTGTTTAGATATCTTATTATTTTTTTCTAATTATCCATTCTGGTTGTAAACTTTTCCATTCACAACAAATTACATATTGATACTGCAGCATGTGGAAGGACAACAGTAAAGTTAATTCCCTATATTTGAGCCTTTATATAAGTATTGTTTCTAAACACAGTATCAAGCATTCTGCTTGTCAGTAATACTGTTAACTGTAAATATTGTGAGATTGAACAGAGAATTGTTTCTCTTCCTGTTTTGCAGACATTGAAGAATGCATCAGGAGTTATGCAGGTCCTGGGTTTGGTTCTTGCATTTGGAAATTATATGAATGGTGGAAATAGGACACGAGGACAGGCTGATGGATTTGGACTAGATATCCTGCCAAAACTGAAAGATGTCAAGAGCAGTGTAAGTTGATTCTAGACTTCTGTAGGCCTGAGATTGTTAAATTCTCAGAAAGTTACTCCATTCTCTCCCTTTCCAAGTAATGGTATGAAATTTATGAGGGCACATCAAAAGGAATTCTTTGTTACTATACTTAGCTGATCACACTTCTAGAGTTGGATGTATTTCTATAGAAATATGAAAAAGAGCCATCACTTTTCATTACTGTACAAACAAAAATATCTTAACTTATGTCTCAGTTCTCAGTCTAAATGTATTTGACTTTCGGTACACTGCATAGTTTTACCATTTCCTGTCTTCAGAAGCAATATGTATTCCTTACACTTAAAAGGTTTATTTCAGGGAACAGTTGTAAAAGAAAAGTTAACTGATTTAATGCTGATTCAAAATATTTGTGAGGGGAAAAAATGATTCAATGGGCATCCTGAGCGTTTGGGATAACCTGACATTCGTTCTTTATATGCGTCGTGATTACATAGTGTACATTGCACATTGGACTGTGGAAACACCCAAGTAAAGAGTAACCACAGCAAGTACTTCTTAATTTAAGATGTGTCTGGTACAGTCATCTGTGTAAGGAGAATGATAAGTACTCTTGTTTCTTGCTCAGTCCTAAACTGGAGCTTGTGTGTTACCAGCACTTTTTGGACTTCAATTATTCAGATCAGAGTTGTATTCGAATTCCTGATTTTGATAACAAGGAAACAATAATCTTTGAGTCTCTATGGCTATGATGAAAGTACTCATCTGAAGGTAGACACCAGTGTGAGAAAGATTATAGCAATAATTCTAGAGACTTTAAGTTGGCCCCTACATCTATCTAATGAGTCATTGTCAAGATTTGCTATTCTGAAAGTGAGAGAAAAGTTTGTTTCCCTGCTTTGTCACTCACTAAATATACGTGCTTTAGTGCCTGGATTAGATAATGTGAGCAGACTGTTGTTTACCCTGAGTTGAGAGACCAAGCCAGCCATTTGCACTTAAAGGGGTGGAGGAACTTCATTTTGACATGCCGATTTCTTTGGTAAGCCGTGGCAGTGATGATGTGAATGAGGCCTTAGTACTAGGTGTTTACAAGAGCTTGCTTCAGCTGAACCTTCTGGTTATCTCTAGATACATCACCAGTTTTAGAACTTAGCTCAGCAGAACATTTAGGCACGCTAAATTTGGTTTGGTGACTCACGTCTTTAGTACATCATACGCTGGAAATATTATGACTTTGCAATGGAAAGATACCTCTTCGGTTTATTTGCTACTGATCAGTCAGAGAAGTTCTACAAATAGTTTTCTGAAACTATCTGAAAATGTAATTCTGTCAGAAATCCTCTTCAAATCAAAGATCTGCTTAAGTTTTATTGCAGAGATTACAGAGGGGAAAAGATGAGAAATTTCCCCCAAAGTCACCCAAAAGTGCCAAAATTTCCTTTAGAAAAATAATGTTCTTTCTTTGTGTAATTTAACTTTGCTTTGGTTTATAGTTAATAAAAAGATCTGAATATTGCGAAACAACTTGCATAATCAACCCAGAAACAATTTCTCTTTTCCTTCTTGAGAAATTTTAAAATGTAAGGATTCAGTTTACAATCAGGTAAATGTCAAAAATCAGGACTGGCTTACGCAAGTGTTGTAAGATATCTTTCTATTATTTTCTTTAATGATTAGATGATGTTTCAGGGTGTTGTGGTTTTTTGGTTTTGTTGTTTGTTTTATTTTGAGTTTTGTCGGGGGTTTTTGTGAAGGTACTAAGTCAGCAAAGCATTTTTATGTACTTGATAGTAAATATTTCATTTGCTTGAGTTATCGTTCCTGAATATGTGTTTTTCAGTGAGTTTCAGTAACACAACAAACTTTATTCTCTTCTCTACAGGACAACAGCAGAAGTCTTCTATCTTACATTGTCTCATACTATTTGCGTAATTTTGATGAGGTGAGAATTAATTTTGCTCTTTTAAATTCACGTTTAAAAAATCAATTTACTAGATTTGCTCTTCTGCTGGCCAGGGTGAGGAAATGTGCATGAATATTACTTGTGCATTCAGTTATCTATTTTAGTATATAAAAAAGTGATGAGCACTCTGTAAGTGTTCATTTGTGTTTTTGTCAGGATGCTGGAAAAGAGCAGTGCATCTTTCCTCTCCCGGACCCACAAGATCTCTTCCAGGCTTCGCAAATGAAGTTTGAAGACTTTCAAAAAGATCTCCGCAAAATGAAGAAAGATTTGCGAGGTACTGAACCTGGCTGTGCTAACTATATTACCAACATATACCTGCTTTTCTTGTTTGCATCATTTTGAGAAATTAGATGATAGTATAAAAACAGTTGTGTATTTTTGACTCCTCAGTTACTATTTTGCTTCCTGAATTTTATTTGATTTTTCTTGACTATTTAAGCAATAATTCATCTTTTTTATAGACAACCTGGAAGAGGTTATTAAAACAAACAGCATCAAACCAGTTAGGTTAAATCTTTTGTTTCAAAACCAAAACCAAAAATATTTCTTTTTTGCACACTGATTTCAACAAGTCTTTCATCGTCACAAGGAAAAAGGTTGATAATCAGGTCCCAAGGCTATCTAGCAGATAAAATAGTATATATGCCATGTTGTTAAAAACAGTTGAAATAACCTGATTTCAATAGAAAGTAATACGGAAAGGAAGTACTCCTGCTTGTGGGATGATTTATTTAAATGAACTCAACAAGCTTAAAATTAGATGTATTTGCTAGACTTCAATAAAAATGCATATCACGTATAAAACATTTCTTAATAACATTGGGAACTAAGCACGAAGTTTAAGTTAAGCTAGAATAGTTTGCACAAATAATGGCTAATATCTATGATCTTCAATTTTTTTACTAAAAGTCTCTGCCAGACTGACCATTTATGTACCATTATGTTAAAACTTGGAGAGAAAAATTCAAATCAAGTGAAATGATCTTTATATTTCTGTTACCTTGATTTTGAATGTCATGCATCTAGAGACCAAGGAATAGTTCGGTAAACCATTAGTCCCCAAACAACCTAGGATGGAAGATTCTCTATTAAAACAAAACCATAACATGGTTACCAAATAATATCTGACCTTCCCTTCTTGGGCCTATAAAGCTTTTTGTTTGCATGGTTTAGAATTTATTTTTAACATTTAGAGGTAATACTTAAAGTTATATCTAGGTCACTTAGCATAATACTGAGGAGCAAACTGCAGCACCATCTATTTGTTGCCCTGAAAACATTCCCACAGTTCAGCTGTGAAAACTTATTTCTGTGCTACTTGCAACTTTCAGGTAATCTGAGGGCTGATCTCCAAGGTTGCACATAAAGGAGAAAGATGCTTAGGTCTGATTTGAAAAAAAGGTACTTGATTTCAGGCATGTTTACGAACATCCATAGACAGACATTATTCCTTGAAAGTTCACCAAAAATGTTTTCATATAGATGAAAGGTTAAATGTTTTTCAGTCAAGGTTGAAATTTACACACAGGCATAGATCTCTTATGGAGTAAATCCACACAGTGCAGTGATCAAAGCAGAGGTTCTGTAAAAATGGACGTTACATCCTTTGCTCTACTGTCAGACTGCAGTTGAATTCTTTCTGTGTTTCCAATCAAGCTCTTAGGCTGGATTCTCTGTCGTCAGTCTGTTTTGTAGTGAATGAAACTGAAGAATAACTGCAGACACCATCGCAATTTCCCTGTTCCCTTTGGTACAAAATTTTGGGGACAGCATTGGCCCCCTCCTGCATCCTCTCCTGGGTATAAATCAACAATTTCAATACCAGTCTGCAGTCTCACTCGTGACTTCTTATCAGCCCTGAGTGATACAAAATGCTTTATGTTTGGTCTGTCTTTCAAATAATAGTGTCACCTTAAATTAAATTTTTTAACATAGATTATTTTTATGACTGCAAGATCATTTACTAAAAATTCTGGGTATTCCAATAGCTTTATTGTTGTCGTGATTTCAGCAAGACAGAAAAGCCAAGTTTAATGCCAGTCTTTTTTAAATAGACTGCAAGTTTTATCTGAATGTATTAAATGACTCCAAAGTGGTTTTCCTCTGCATTTAGTTTAAGTATACTACCAGATTTGCTAATGCGCGTGTGGAACCTTATGAGTTACTAGAGCTAACAAGTGCTTCGTGAAATGACTGAGCAGGAAGTAGGCTGTAAGATACCGAGCAAATTCTAACAAAATCCTAAATATGATCCTCCCCGTTTGAAGTCAGTGAGAGTAAACGAGTATTGAGTATTCCTGGGAAATACTGACTTTAAAGCCATAGAAATAGATACCTGTGAAAGCATTCCAGCTTTATACTGAGATGCAGACTGTAACTTTGTTCTTGTTTTCATTAATAATTAGATGGAAGATTTCATGAGAGAATTTCACCATTTATGGGACAGAAGGAATGCTTGCTTTGTTCTTCATCAATGAAAAATTTAAAATTGCACATAACACATGTGCATGCATTATCACCAGTTTAAGGGTATTCCGTCCATGTTTGTTTCAAATACCCTAGACAGTGAGATCATGCTTATTACAATGGTGGAAAGGAGTATTGGTTCACCCAAGAACAAAACCTTTTGAAGATATTTTATTTATGTCTTAAAATTTCTATGATTGTTATTAAACTCCATCCCAGAAGTCTTCTTAAAAAAACAACAAAAATTCACAAAGTAATGTTATTATTAAAAAAAAATAGTATTTTGTAGCTGTAACAATAGCAGTTCATTCTAGCAATGCTGTATTTTTCCATTTAAATATGTCAGCAGCATACGCAGAGAGGTGTAGATACAAATAATACTTATGGTTCTGTAAAATTCATTGTCTGCTCTTTCACAGTTCTGGGTGTGGACATACATTTGTATTAAAGGAATTGTTATGCTGGTTGCTCAAAAAGAAAAAGGACTCATGGTGTTCAAACTTGCAGTTTGTAAATCTTAGAAAAGAAAGGATCTTCTAAAATTTCAGAGTAAAAGTGTAAGTCTGAAAGACTGGCAGAAACCATGCTATGTGCCTCTTCCAACCTTAATAATACAGAAATTTACGAATACTTTTTTAATTGGAAAAAAAAAATCTCCCCTGAGGTTATAGTGGAAGCTATACTAACCATGTAATATAGAACTCTTAAATTGTTCACTTTTGTTTTTTAAAATAATGTAGAGCACAAGGATAAAGTTTATATGCTAGTTTTTTGGGTTTTTTTTAAGATAGAAGGCCAAAGAACAGGTAGATCCTTTTACTAACAAACCAAATGAGTTTGGCTCCATCTGTTGCTCCCAGATTTCACAGCTCTCCAGGATTCTCACTTTAGCCTTTTTAACTTCAGTGACATAAAGTTTGTTAAGCAACTTGATCTGCTTTTGATCTCTCCTGGCTGTCAGCAGCGTTCCTTGATGCAGTCATGCCAGGCAATGACTTCTGTTCCTATGTCATTCCACAAAAGAAACTTTAGCACTTGCCACATGACTTAAATCAACTCACCATGTAAAGAAAATTGGGCATCCTGGGTCACATGAATAGTGCTTGACTCTCACTGATTAGGACCTGTGTTGTATATCTATTACTATCAGTATATTTTTCTAGACACTTCAGAATGCTAGAGGTGGGGCAGAAAGGTGTGGAAAACATGTACTGAGTCAATTAATGTTTTAATCCTCTCTGCTCTGACACCCCCTGGAGGTACGGTTGTGGTTTAGGAAAATGTTGGATTTGTGGCCCATGAAATTTTTCAAGACAAGTATTTAGTTTGGGAAAGAATGAAGATACTAAAATGGCAGTGAGAGTTACAGTATTTATGAAGCACTTACGGCAAGTTAAAACTGTTTAGAAGCTGTTCTTTGGTTACACATTAACATTTCAACTTTAAAACAGTAAGTTTATTCTTGCAAGTTAAAACTGAATTCATCAGTTGTCACTTCTGGTAAAACTTTTACTGAAGTTCAGCTGAAAGGAAATTAGAAACAATGTCAGGCAGAAAATAAATACGACTAGAATTTTGCAGAGATTACTAATACTTATAAAGCAGACGGCTGTACAGTCACGTTGAAGTCAGTACTTCTGTATATGTTGTCATATTATCATTTAGTATCTTCGAAAACTGATTACAAGTAATAATTATGATATTTTTGTTGGGATGCTTTATTTTCCTACTGTGAGGGTTTACAACTCGTTAAAAAATCTCCATGATAAGAAGCTAAGCTGTGTGGCTCAGTACATCTCTCTGATTTGGGATAAATGTGACTGTGAATGCTTATAAAGTTTTAAGCATTTGCAGAACATTTGGTATTTCAAAAAGCATGTTCCAAGAAAAGCCCCTCAGTACCTTGGAAAAATACACATTCCTTCGTTTTTTCTGTGCTTCTAACAGTCACCTTAAATTATCTATTCAGTTTGGGTCTGCTAATTGTAGAGCTGGATTGTGCTGCTGCTTGGAACAGGAGCAGTGTTAATTTCAACTTCAACTGACAAAGCTGCTTCAGTTAAGCAGCCTAAGCTATCCAGGGTCCCACTATACGTGACAAAAAAGAGGAAAGGGATTGCTCTTTTAAAATTAATTGTCCTCTCCTAAAATTTAAATCTAAGGAAAGGTCTTGAGTCTAGTCCAGTAATCTATCTTTTGAATGGGTAAAATTTGAAATCAAGTCCATCCTAAGAGATTTCCCCAAAACCTAAGGTGTTTTTTTTAAAGTGGTTCTGCAGTGGTGTTCCAAGTTGTTTCAAGAGAAAAAGACAGGGAGCTGGAGGAGAAAATATTTTATTCTTGGAAAGTTGAATTCGTTACCTCATCAAAAACTTTCTGTTTTAAGATACTTTGAAGTGTCTGTATTTCTGTTATTCTCTGTCAATAATTTTGATATAAATGGGAATGAAGAAATAGATATTTTTCTTATATGATCCATAGATTCATATTCTGATGACAAACAAGATGCCTTCAGTCTTTTGTAATAAAATGCCAATTAATTATTGGTAATTATTTGGTAAATTACCGATTTTTTTGTAAATAATTTTGTGAATAATTGGTAATTACTTACAAAATAAGATAGCAACAATAGTGGTTTTGGTCAGTCCCAGCTATCTGTACAGCCTACCTTTACAGAAACAGTTATTGTTTTAGCCAAATTAAATCTTTACTTTTGCTTAAGCATTGACTACTACTGTTCATCCACAAATTCTAGCTGTTTGTTCAGCTGTCACTGAAAGGGTTAATTGCTGCAACTATGCAGCATGCAGACTCCTAAACTTAAACCAGATGTAAACTAAAGCCAAGCTTTCAGTCAATCTGTGAGTCATAATTTACTGTACTTTAAACTCCAAACAAGGAGCTGTCTATGGAAGCCCTTGAAGATTCAGCAGTTCTTGGTGTACTCTTTACAATTCACCCAAAAATAAATAAAAGAAAATTAAGAGCTCTTTCTGTACTTGTGGCCAAGTTCATCAGTTTGTCTTTTGATAAGGCCCGTATTGTTTCTTTTAGGTACAGTCTAGGCTTTCTTTTAAAGTCACAGGTTGCAGATGTAAGGAATCTAGAAAGCACAGAGGAAGTTGTGAAAAGAATGATTATGCTGTTACATGCTTTTCAGGCAGGTAGGACACAGGCACATCTATGGCACTCTGACTACTCAGAACCTCTGAAAGTTAAGGACCTAATTTCAAAACTTCCTTAAAGACTTAAAACCAAATAGTTTATCAAATCTCATTGCAACTTGTACTCCTGAGTACCTTAAACAGTCTTGAAAATCCACCTAAATTCTGTAGGTCTTCTGTAGGTAAGTGTGTCATTTCAGAAGTGGTCAACCAAAACAGCCTAATTGGCCTGTTAATTACTGATCCAAGATAATTCAGAGTTCTGCTTGCTTTCTTATTGGGCTTTTTGGTGAGTTCCTGGATTTGGGTTAGTTGTTTTTTGGTGGTGGTGGTGGTTTTGGTTTTGGGTGGTGTTTTTTGCTTTTTGGGTTTGTTTTTATCTTTTGAGGGTGTTTGAAAGAAAGATAGTGCTGCCCAATATTATCCTGACAAAACAGTAAGCCTGAGCAGCTGATGATCTACTCCCACATCTTGTTCAAAAAGACACATTTTGGGATTAGAAGAGATCTGTGCTTCCAAGGGCTAAAATTTAGTATCCAACAGAACTGAAGGGAAAATATGCAAAAGAAAAAGATATTCTGAATCTTGAAAACATTTTTTCCCCTTTTTAAAAATGTTAAGCAACTATTTTTCATAAGGAAACTGGATGCATTTAGGTCACTTACCAGAACTGCTTACAGAAAGTGTGCACAGAATGTTTGTGACTATAGATGTGTCTCCATCAATATTGACTGTTGTGAAACTATAGTTTTAGTATGTTGACCTAAAAGGAAAAAAAAAAAAAGGAAAAAAAAAAAGTAGGATGAGCAAGGTAAAACAGTAGCTTGAAAAATGGCAATTAATAGTATTTGAATGTAGAAATAGTGACTGAGATGAGATTCTTGAGGTGCTGGATACAGCTGGAATTGCATTTTTTTTTTTTTTTAAATCTCTAAACTGGTTTTGAATATAGATTTTTTTTCACATCAATTTCTAGACCAGGAGCATTTGAGAGATGTGTGTGTGTATGGGCAAAAAGCTACCAGTTTGAATTGCCCCAAATTTAGAAGGTCCTCCCACAAGAATCCATTTAGTATTGCTTCACTGGAAAATCGCATACAGTCCTCTGCAGCATATGGTGTTAGAAAGGAGAGTAAATTAGAGGGTCTTTGACATCTGGGCTGTTTCATGGAGTGTAATGTATTTGAGTATGAAGCTGCGGTCGGAAGGGAAGACTGTTGGTATTCTCTTATACTTGTTTCTTTGTTTCATGTTTAACCTCCGCATTGCTTAGAATTTATTAAAAACTCTTCTGATACAGAAGAAATCATTCAATATCTTATTCCTTCACTTGGGCAGAAATACTGCTAACTCTAGTGTTTTCAGCTCCTTTCATATGATCAGCACTTTAATTTGTTCAGTTACAATGAGGACTAATGATACCTCGTCCAAATAGTGGGATTTTATACTCCGGTGACAAATTACATAAAATGATGAATGTGTGGTGTATCCAAGAGGTGCAAGGAGACTACAGTTTTGGTCTTGGTGCTCTGTAGAGCTGGAAACTTAAGAGCTTACGGACCTGTTTATTCTATAATGAAGAAAGCATCCGATGAATTAATTTGTTTTAAGCATCATAATCCTGGTATTATTATGGTAATAATGACACAATTTGTCCTATTTTTAAAGGCTGGATGCTACATATGATATCTGACTTCTATAGAAAGCAAGAAAAAGGGATTTTTTTTTTCCTGTGTTTTCTCTTTTGGATTTTAAATGACTTGGACATCATTTGCAATACAACAATAAGGTCATAAGCTTTTTGATTTTGATCTTCTAACATGAGAAGGAAAGGAACAAATTAAAAAAAAAAACGAACCCAAAACCCAAGAGGCTCCTCCAAAAACTGGAGAAACAAAGCTATCAGTAACTGCACTCTTTCTCCCAGCCTGCATACATGCACAAATTAATCAACAGTGGAAGAGCTTCCAGCATCTAAATGGTTAAATGACATCTCCTGACAATATCATGTTTTTCTTTTCCACAGCAAGTTGAATACAAAGAATAGTATATCCCTGCGTTCTCTTATAGACTTTGAAAAGTGACTGCTTCAGGCTATTGGCATGGGTATATGCTAAGATTTTGGGGGGCTATATATCTTCATAAGATACATACTTCTCTCAAATCAGCTGAGAGATCAGGAGTTCATCGTGAGCTAATTCACGAGATTATAATGTTGTACTTCTATGAAAAATATGTAATCCATATTGTGGAAAAAGGTATGGAATTTTGAGGATATTGAATGTAATGGTAGGTTCTATAGCACCTTTCAGCTATTCGGAAGAATAGAAATTCTATATGTCACCATCAGAATGTCTTCCTTTGCAGAGCGGTAGATAGTTTCTTTTTTTTTTTTGTCTATCATATGCTGTAAGGAAATTCATGGTCATTTGGATCTCCTACCCTGTTTAAGATGTTTAAAAATTTTGGATTTGTTTAAAAATTACAGGCTTGTCCATGTGATTATATTTGTATGGAGAGGTTAGGTTTCTTTTTATTAAAGTATTGGTTTCGTAAGCAGGGTTACCTGTTCAATTAAATAGATTAATGTTATTTTTTTCTCTGAAATCCTGCTGATATTTGTTTCTTTTCTGCTCTAAGCTTAAAAAAAAATAAATAGTTACTGTAGCTTTACTCTGCTTCTGTGGAGTTACCAATTATTTGAGTCAGTCTGTTTTGCTGCTTACGTGCATTTTAAAAATTGATATCTCTGTCTTTGGTGTACTCACAACTATGAGGAAAAAAAATATTAACCACTGTCTATGCAATCTAAAGCTGCATTCTCCGAAGATTTGCCCAACATGTAGCACACCCGACAGGAGCGAGGAGAATCGATTCATAAAGCTAACAGAATACAGAGAGTGATGTGATTACCATCGTATATATTTAACTTGGCGCTCTAGTGTGAATGATTAGGTACAGATCTGTAGTGGGTTGGCTGACCAGCATTTACTAAACTTAACGAAACTTTGGATCTTTGTCCTTAATTATGTTCTGTTTAATTGTTCTACCATGCTTTTTTGGATATGTCATTAGTTTCTTGATGTAAACTAGAGACCGGTATTATTTACCAGATTATAAATTTGTGATTGCCGAAGTAAGAACAAGATGACAACTGATTTTTCTTAAATTCTTTTTTTCCCCAAGACCTTTTCAAATATTACAGAACCATGTTTTTAGAGCGTATAATGGTGATACACGTAAGGTTACTACCTGTTGTTTCCAGTCTTCAACAGCAGACTACAATTCTCCTATTTAGATATTTGGATTAATGCAGTTCTCCACATCATTTATATTTAAAGGAGATAGGTATGATAATACATTCTGCTGCTTTCAAGTATTTTCTTTAATGTTTAACCAGTTTTCTGTATTTAATGACATAGTAATAATCCTGTTTTGCCAAAAGAAATCCTAGAGACTAAACCAGGAAAATGTTTTTTTTTACTGTGCACTTTTACTGGAGATTTTGAGGCAGAATCAAGCACGATTAATTTCTGTTGAATGAGAACACAGCCTGAAGAGACTTCCCCTGTAATAGAAACCAGAGTTTTACATTCTCCTGACGTAGTAGTGTTGAGTCTTCTGTTGCCCCAAACTAAATTAGCTTGAATAGTTGGTGGAAGAACAATGGTACCACCTCACCAATGAATACTCTGCGTCAGGGCTGCTTCAGGCTCCAGTTTTTCTGTCCTGGTCTGTAGTGCAACAAGAACCAAGCTGTCTTTCTCCAAGACCTCTCATAGAATAAGCCATGGTAACTACTCTTCTAATCTTTCACTTTCATAACCTTGCTATTACTTTTGCACAATGCAAAGTACTTCACTATATCTGTGATTTTATCAGTTATCAAGCCGTTATCTGGCTTTACTCACTAAATTAAGGTCCTTCCTGCTATTTGGTACAGTTGTGTATCTGAATTTTGTTTTGATTCAGACACTGTCCCCTGGGGTATATCGTCATGGCCTGGGATCCAAGTTTGTAATTTTGTTTCTCTACATTTCAGCCCCTTAAATTTGTTTTTCTCCTTCAAAACAATGGAATACTTGTGTTAATTTTTCTACCACTCATTTAAACTATACATTGGCTATGAGTTATCTGTATATTTTGGTCAAAAATATTTGACCAGGGACATACCTGTTTCTGAATATGTTATCATGGTGTTTGTACTTGAAGTAGTGTGTTTGAGGCACATTCCACCATTTTTAATAATAATTTAAGTGTGTATTTTATTACAGTATGCAGATCCATGCTATGATGTGTCATCCTAACTAATTTGTTACTTCAATTTCAGTATGTGAGACAGAAGCAGCAAAAGTTTATCAGCTATCACTAGAAGAGCACCTCCAGCCTTTCAAAGACAGCATGGAGCAATTCATTAGTCAAGGTAAATAATGAAACGTCACTTAACCTTTTCATGACATTTCAAAGGAAAGTTATGGGAACGATGTTTATACATTGTGGGAAAGGGACTGTTTATTTTGGCATCATAGAAAGATGTGGATTAGTTTAATCAGATGCCACACAGTTCTAAAAGATTTGCAAAATGATTCTGTTGTACTGTAGGTGACTAGCTCTCTTCTGCATGACAGCAAAGACAAATGCTATTGGCTTGAGTGCATGATCTTCTGATAAGTTCAACATTCCAGTAGAAAACAATTTTACAGCCTCTGTTCCTTATGGAAGCTGGATCTGTTTCATTAATTTCTTTTCAAAGAGATCATACTTTTGTATGTGCCAAAAACATGGAGTAAGCATAGCAGTAGTTAAAGGTTTTACACATATAAGGCAAATCCATATGAAATACTTGAATCTGATTAGTGGAAAACACTGCAAGAGAAAATTGTATTAGAAATATCCACGATGAACTGGCATCCTGAGTTCTAGGAGGAAAACACTTCAGAAATGAATGGGCTATGCTTTCAGTGCTTTATTAGACCCTTGTTTTGCAAGACTATAGGAGACATGGATAACTTTTTGACTAGTGGAATATGAGAGCGTTTCTTGAAATACTAGTCTGAAAGAGTATACTCTGTATTGACCAATTCACTTTTTGATACAAGTTAATTCAATGCATCAGGGTAATAATGGCCTGATGAGTACACCAATGTAACTTTAACTTTCTTGACCATTTTGCTACTCCTTGTGCTTTGATTTTGCATTTTATGATAGAAGACAGACCTGTTATCTCCTGAACAGGTAACTTGTGTGAAGTCAGTTTCTAGTACTGATTCAATGGAACTGTCAGTAATTTGTTGGCATAGAGCTGTGTTAATGAGCTATCATATATAGAAATCATTATTAACTGAAGGTGCATTATATTTGAGAGGCCATTTATCCCTTTCTAGTTAAAATATCCAAGATGTCCATCTACCCAAACATTAAGTGCAGTGCGTATGTTCTAGTATATACCAATCCATGCTATAGGACTTTCAATTACAGTGAATAAATTGAGCAAAACCATGATTTTAAACCATCAAATGTGAACTGATGTTTTATAAGACAATTTTTATTAGCCAAAACTTTCAAACAGGATGTTGTCTCCAGCAATAGTATGTATGAACCACATTAAGACTGGATTCTAATTATGTATGTGACATAAAAATATTACTTTAGTAGCATGATTAAACATGTAGCAAGTGTTTTACATTAGGTTTATATTATTATTTATAGATAGGGGACAATGAAATCACATGTTGGCCTGAAAGAGATCACTAGTGGTATGCTGTACATTGTGCCATATGCTTGCATATTAACTTTAATAACAGCATAGGAAATCAAACATGAGGATTACATTTCATCAGATGTATATCTGTTAAATGTCTTTCACTTATTTTAGAAACCATACTTCTAGAAGTATCTGACTCTATCCTTTAGCTTACTTTATGATTCTGACTATGACTTCCAGAGCATAATTATAATAAGCTATATAGTAATCTATTCTGGTTTTGCAAGGATATGTGATTTAATTTCTTGATTATGTGTCTGTATTTTAGGAAAGTGAGGAAAAAAGGGGAAAGGGGAAAAAAAAAAAGAAATGTCGCCTCCATTAAGAATTTTGCCATATTCCCATATTAACAGTGGATACTGTTGGGTGGTTAACAAGGAGTAACCCATAATGTCAGTAAAGATTTTCGCATTTTAATGAAAACAATTGGAAATGTGTGTTACAAACACAGTGGACTAAACAATTTTTACATTTATTTAAAACTGTAAGGCACAGTGTGTGGAATTCTGTCCCCATGTAAGAAAGACAAAGGTTAACATATAGGAAAAAAGAATCTCTGGTTAAGTTCCAAAAATAAAGTAATTTTAAATACCTTTCATTATGAAATCCTTTGTTTTTACTTCATGGGATTGAATTCAGACTTGAAAGAGGCCATGTTTAAAGCAGGATTTCTCTTTCCTGTTCAGTGTTTGACAGGCTTTTGATCTAGATATTTTTTCTAAGGGCTTTTGTTGTTTATGTAGACATAATCGATGAGTCTTTTCAGCTAGACTGCACACATGATCATTTAGAAAAACAGAAGGACAATTCTTGGCACCTTTTGGGGATCTGTGTTTATATAACATATGCTCTGGGCAAAGGAAAATCAAGCTTTAAGTTTTTATCTTTTCAAGTTCCAGTTTCTCTTAAGTCAGAAAAAGTTTTAACTTATAATTCAGATGAAAAGCTTTTTTTCATGGGGTTGAATAATTTGGCATGTTTATATGATGCTTTCTCAGAGTAGATAACTTGTGCATAATGTGACCCAGAAGATCAAAGTAGCTAGTTATTTACAGCGTATTCACTTATACTTGTTGCTAGCAGCTAAAATGGAAAATGCTTTTCCCCATAGGCAAGAAAAGTTAGACATCAAATTAAATATCCTTGGCAAGGGGTTAGAAAGGCACTGCTTTATAAGAATAGTTACTGTCTGGCACAGTTATATAACTTTGAATTAACTTACTGAAACTAGTCTAGCTGATTGTTTTTTAACATTAAGACTTTTATGAGATTCATCAGAGACAAAACAAGGTTGTGTATTACTAGCTTACTTGTATAAGAATGTGTTCAGAGTCATAACGGTTTAGATGAAAATGCTAGCGGTATATGTGATTGAGGCTGTTCAGTGTTTGCCTTGCCTTGCCAGCAAAAGTCAGTAAGCTAAATAATCAGCATATTCATTACAATATGCAAATCTGTGAAAGGATGCCGGTTCTTTTTCTGATGGACTTTGGGGTCATTCATAAAATTATTATTCTTCTTGACAAAAGATCAAAATACCTACCCTGTCCTTCCTGCACTGGCTTAGTGGATATTTGCAAGATTGTTTTATCCTATACATTTGATTTCTGAGGGTCTGTGTGCCTCAAAACCTCCAAGGCAATCCTCTCTGTTATCCCATGGTTTTGGTCCTCTTTTCGAGTCCTCATGCTGCAAATCATCAATCACAAAGTATATAATACAGTTCTTAAGACTTTTAAACATTATATTGCTTTGTTACGTATTTCTAACTATTGTTAGAATATTGTTACATATTTCTAACTATTTCTTTGAGGGTTTCCAATATTTGAGTAATGTAAAATATAAGCATGGAATTTAGTAGAACAATGGTCCTTTCCCAATGAAGAGTTATCCTCAAACCAAACTGTAGGAATTTCAAAATTTTGCATCTCCCCAATGTCGAGTATATATTTACTGAAGTTTTCTGTCCCTGGGTTAATCCCTAGAAGTTACCACAAGTTGAATAAGAGAGATTGCAAAGGAAAACATTACTTAAGAACCTTGTCTCCCTTGTTACCGTGTAGTTGTGGATAGATGGGTACACAAAATAATTAGAGATCACATTCACCACTCTAGAAAGCTTCAGAAATCACTTCTTTTTCAGGGTGTCTGACATACCGGACAGTGGGGAAATAGTGAGAAAGCAATAATCATCATGCAATTTGTAGAGGAATTTCATGAGCAGTTAGTTAGTAATCCTTTAACGTTGTCCCCACTTGATAGGATAGCCAGCTCATGTTGAAAGAACTGAGTGTGCATGAACCACAAATGAGTTTCGGTCCTCCAACGTGGTTAACTTTGCAGTGAAAAGCAGGGTTTGGGTGTTTGCTGTTGGGAGTCCAGCTAGGCTGTGCATTCTTGTTAGCCTGATAAGGCAGGAAACTTAGGAAGCAGCAACTATCACTCCCTCAGAAAAGTCTGTCTGGAGAGGAACTGGGAAGAAACAGCATGTTGGAATCACAGCTTTTCCACAGAGATTCTATGAACTGTGTAAATGTCACAGACTTAAATCTGAGCAAGTCATCTGATATATTCAGAAGCTAAATCAATATAATCAGTTTTCAGACTTTAGAAAAAGTATTATGATGCAGGAAATTTAAACACTAGAATTCATGATTTATTGAAGTCAAAACATAGTTTTCCAATCTTTAGCTAGTTCATCTAAAAACACTGGGATTAATTCCAGTATGATTGTAAGTTTGGGAGTACAAGGTAACCATTTAACCTTTAGTTCCTTTTGGTCTTATTTTGCAAAATTCTGCAGTTCTGCTCTTGTTAGCAAATGCCAGCCCCAGGTTTCATTCTGCTGGACTCAAGAACACAGACCAAATTCTAGCCAGAAACTCGTGATCTTGCAGAATAAAGATGCTAAAATTGGGTCCTCTTGGGTGAACGGTCTGTAACCATCTCCCTCTTTTGCCAGGAATAGTGCTCAGGAATCCAGTTTCCAAACTGTTAGTAAGTGAATGTATAAATCACAAAATGTGTTATATTTATCGTTGTAGCTTCAACCAGATAGTTGGCCATGACTTGATCTTTTAGGTCAAGCAGCAAAAGGCTGTACATCATCAAATGATGGATTGCAAATGAAACTTAAGCATCAGACTGAATCTTGGATGGCTGGGTTCAGTTCCTGGCTCCAGAAGTACTGCAGATGATTGCGAAATGAGTGCTGTTAGGGTAATCTTAATTCTGGCATTTTCTAACTCAGAATGATTGGTTTTGCAGATTCCATTTCCTTTAAATTTTGCTTTTATAATTTGGTGAATATAAGGGAGAACATAGCACTCCGTAATTTTTCCAAAAATAATTTCATAAAATATGACTAAAACACTATTAGGAATATATATGAATCAATGTTTTTGTTTTTCCTTTTTAAAAAAAGGACAGAACATTAAGGAGATGAATATTGGTAGATTCATGTGGAGATGTTATCTTTAAATATTATTATCAAAATGTACTCCTTACTAAGATCTAAAAAAAAAATCAAATTTTTTTTCATTTTGGAAGAAAATGTTGGACGAATATGAGGAGCGTCCAATAGAAAGTCATTAGAACAAACGAGGCAGGAATTCACACTTAAACAATTTAATGCCATGAATGTTTACATTTTTGTGTTAGTATTCTTTTTGTTGGATTATTGAAAGAGCTTTTAAAACATGTTCTTTGAGTGCTGAAAATATTTTTTTAATCCCACACTGACATCTTAATGCTAATAAATAGTTTAACGTCAGTATTGTATAAACTTGTCCCTGCCTCAGATGTCAGCACCTCCATTGGTGTGCATTATTACATAATAATCCTAATACAGATAGTATTGTATTTGCAGCACTAAACAGGCTTCACTGAATTAACCTCACCTTTCCTCAATGTCTGTGAAAAACTGTGAAAAACCTTTAAACTAAGGGTGGCATCTGTTTGAACCTTTGGCATAGGACCTCATTTAATAATCTTTGTAGACATCAATAGAATGATTGCATACTACAGAGGTGTAGAGTAAAAAATGTATTCGGCACCACTTGGGAACAGATCAATGGACGAGGGTCACAATATCAAGATACAAATCATCCGCCCCAACATATTCCGAATAAATGCAGATTACTGAAATTACCCAAAACTTTGTGTATAGTTGGAGAGGGGTGGTGGTATTAATTTACATTTTAAGTCTCTTCTCCAGTAAAACGCAAAATGTGTTCAAATAACATTGATTTTACCACTTTGTTCTTGGAATGAAGAAGGAAAAATAAGAGGAAGGCATTAAAGCTTAAGTAAGAGTACTTAACTCCTTCATTAGCCCTAATCACTATGGCATAACTTGTTCTTCAGCACTGTAGAGTCCAGGCTTACACCTGAACAGCCTTCCTTTTAAAGCAGACCTGAAACGTCTTGCAGTATCTTTACAGTACCTAATAACACATATTTAGTCCTTGCTTTGCTAGCTAACTGAATGTCCATTTAGTGCCTAGTCCTGACCTGACTGAGACCTTTGAGCAGTGCAGGATTTTAGAATCACTAGCAAGGAGCATGGAGTGAGGAGCTCAAAGGTGCACGTGAAATACAATGTATTTTACTTCTGTCAGTGTGAAATATAACAACATTATAGTAAGTAGACACTGAATGGACAGTAAGTATGCACATAACTAAGTATGGCGCAGTGATAGTTTTTTTTTTTTGAAGTCTTGGATCCGAATCCCACTTCTTCTTTCATTCAGCTGACAGCAGATGTCATCTTTCAAAGGGTGGCAAATAACCGTCTTCTTACCAGACTGCTGCCTGATATGGATTAAAAGAGGACACAAATAGCAAAATGTGGAGAGAGTTCATATCTTGAAACACAGCATGTATGAGGGGTTGATAAGACTTGTGCTGAGGTTTTTCTGTTGTTATTATTAATTTAGTTATTAATTTGAAAAGTCTTGGCTATGTCGTTAAGCTTGAATTTTAGCTTTCAACAAAGATCAACTTTCAGTGCTCAGGTATTCACTGTGATTATATAAATCTTGTTCATAACCTATGGGGCTAGCACATAATTTGAGATGTTCCTGTTGTGTGAGTGTAAAGTCATTGTGAAGTGAAATTGGTTGAAATCAGTATAAATATATAAGTTTAATGTGTCATAGGTGCTGAAAAAGCTGGAACAACATAATTAAAAAAATTTCCAGCGTATCAGATGCTCTGTCCCCAGTTATCTTTTAGAAACTGAGGTGTGAATGAAGTATTTAAATGTGCTTTTTCATGTATATATGAAAATCTTAGGAAGTGGGGGAGTAGGAGTGGGTATTCTTCATGCTCACAACCTTCTGTCGATTTGTCAGAGGAAATATAGAAGGATGTAAGACTCTCACTCGGATTCCCAGAAGAAATCCTGCTTTCTTCTCTTGCAAAACTTTCTTAGCATGAATGTACCCTATAATAAACCATCTAAATGTACTTGGATCTTTGTTCAGTGTAAATAGAAATTCTCAGAATTATAGCAACGTATCTCTAATGACTCATTGAAAAGGCATTGTATCTGTCACAAAAAAAACCCCCAAGACCTGGCTCCAGTTGAAAGTTACTGGAAAGCACATTCACAGCTAGTTATAAACAAATACTAGTTAACGCTTTAAATAGAGAGGGAAAAAACCAGAAAGATTTAGGACATAGACAAGCAGATGAAAGGATTCTTGTTGCCTTCCATCTGAGATTACTCAGATGCTTTCCTGTATTCAATTACCTGAGAAGATGTGATATTCCCTTAAGAGAGATCAGGAGATCAGAAGGGATGGTAGTTTTGTGTGTCTTCTTACTCATAGCCCTTTGAAACTTGTTCAGCAGAAATAGGTTAAATTGCATGAGGATTTGGGGCCAGATGGTGATTAGAGACAGTAATCATACCACAAGCCAACAACAAAATGTTCTGGTTGAACAAAAGCTCTGAGAGGGTGTCTAAGTGGGACGTACAAGGTCTACTTGGAATGATTTCCGAATCGGAATCAAAGGGGTCAATGTGTTTTGTGATTATGCTTACCTAGTCCATTTGCACATAAAAGACACTTGTAATTCTTATTAACTTTAGCTTTGAGTCTATTTTTCTCATTAAATTCCTGGTATTATTGCATATTTAATTTTAAGCTTACATTTTAATGTTTTTTTTAATAAAGCCAGTAAGTGTGAGCTACTGTCGTAATTTAAAAATTAATGATCATCTAACCTTTCTTCAAAATCTTCCTCAAAGCCCACCTCTTTTTTGATAGTTCCCATCTAAAATGGCAGCTTAGTTCTTCCCAGTGCCCCTCAGGCCCCCAACCACATTAGTCTTACGAAATAAAAAATGCGAAGAGAAGAAACAACAACAATATTAAAAAGAGGCAAAACATACTCCGAAGTCTAAAGTGGGGGGAAGAAAGAGGTTTTTCTTGAGAGCTTTCTACTGACCCTGGTGTCTTTGTTATTCTGGCTTAGTATTTTAAGGTATTTCAGAACACAGTGTTGAACAATATTCTGACTGCCAAATAAAATAGCTGTAAAGTATTATTTTAGTGTTCTAGGGGTATTAAAAGTACATGTACTGTCAAGGAGAATGGGGGAGTTCTCTTAGGAGCTCTTACAGAGGTCTTATAAAGTTGAACCTTACACGCTCTTGCTTGGGGTGACTGTTCATCCAGTATTTCCTCTCTCCGTCTTCACGTCTTTTCTGTCCTAGTCACACACGTGGGATACCTGCAGAAGGTATCCCTGTGCCCTCTCTCAGGCACCTGAGGTCCTCAGATTTTGGTAGAGCTGAGTCAGCTCTACTGGACTGCCTGATGTTCCATACACTTTTTAAGAAAGTCTATCCTTCAATTTTACTTTTGTTTTTACTTTTGTTTTGGTGGGGTTTTTTTGGATTTTTTTTTTTGTGTGTGGCTCTGCCAGACGAGATGTTTGGTATATTTTAAAGGTTCCAGTTATTCACTCAGCACCACTGTGGAAAAAAAAAAATGTCCTCTTTAAAGGTCCTGGTAAATCTGCAGCAAATGTTTATAAAATTGTTAGAGCTAGTTTTCTGTTTTTCAATAAAAAAGATTTCTAAAAATCCTACTGCTCTTCGATAATATGTATGTAGCACAGGGGCAGAATAGTCCCACTTTGAAATACTGTAAGTCTTCGACCTCCCAGTTAGTCTTAGGTCAGATATCTCTTAAGATCTTTAAATCCTCCAGAAGAGACGATAAAGAATGAAATGTAACACTTTCAAACACGAAATTGCCACAACTGATAATAGAGACAACAGATCTTATATGCGATACTTGTACATACAGAAACTGGTCTGTACGCACACAAAACAGATGCATTAATGTAAATAACTTTTTAAAAAATCAGTTTTAATGCAGAAGGAGTAATGGTTAAGTATGGAAGAGACTCACATTGAAAGATTATTGGACTGAAAATGAGAAGATACTTGACAGTATTGTTAGTTCACAGAGTGGCTTCATTCCTGCAGTGATTTTAGTGTAATAGATTTAAAATGTCACTTGCCATTGAAGACAGAGGGGACATTGTGGACAAAAAAAAAAAGTTTTCTATGTTCTTACCTTTGAAGTCCTCTTCATTTAATTTAATCCTCTAGGCTTCTTGGAGGAAAAAAAAAGGACTATTTACAGGAAAGTGAGTTATACTGTTCTGCTAAAGACCGTTGTTTTTCTAGAATGCCTGTGTAAACTTCTCACGTTGAATTTTATGAGACACTTCAGATTTTCATAAATGCATAGGTCACTTTATAGCTATACATGTATGTGCAGAAGTTTATATGTAATCTTGCAGGACTCTAATCTAAAAGAATTGGAAAAGCAAACACAAAATAATGGCATGTATCATTCTGGAAAGTGGGTTTATACCAATAATGGAGCTTTTCTGAATTGTTAATTAGACTTTGTTCATGAGGCCTTGTTGAAAAGCCCATTTTGAATTGCATGAAATCAAGTATATGCCCTAATTATAAAATGTTAAACAGTAAATATAAGCAAATACAAAAAGTGAGTATAGAACACCTGATGTGAGTAAATTTTGAAGAAATACACATACCCTGTAGTTAAAAGAATTGATTAAAGAGTCTTGGATATAGTACAGTCCTGATGCTTGGCAAGAAATGATGTAAGGAGGAAGGAATGAACTTGAATTTTGATCAAATATATAAAGTATTTAGGAAGTATAGACCTTGCTCTTAAGGGAGACCATCTTTAATCTGAAAGTATCTTAATGGAAAAAGCAGGCAAACAGTGGAACGTCATCCAACAAGAAAGCATTAAAGATTCTTTCAAAAGAAAAAGTGAAAAGATAATTAATGTATGTTGTAAATAGTAGATAAGGCAGCTTTGCTCCATGAGAGATGACACTAACTCTAAAATGTTCTTTTTTTGATATGGCAATGTTTTTTGATATGACCCAAGGTTATTTTTCAGCTATATCCTTTTAAGATTTTGAATACATATTCGTTCAGGATTACGAAGGCTGCACATAAAGCCCTACAATGTATTGAGTATGTAGGCAGGGAGATAAAACTAAGTTTTACCCCTGGATACTGATGCATTGCATGAAATGTGGGGGCTAATATTTCCTGGTATGATATAATCTTCAATAGATGTGGAGCAGTGTATTTGGAGGTGGTTTAGTAAGTTAGTGTAAAGGATCAAGACAACCACTTTTAGCAGGGTTTTGGAGAAAAGATGATGAGTCAGTAAGATGGGGAATATCTTCATTTGGGAGAGATAACTGATCCAAGAGTGGGAACATCTCTGAGAAAGGCCTGCAAGTAGTCACTGCTATGGTCAGCTGATGGATTCTGTATATATATGAAAGCAGATACAGCTCCTGGATGACTACAAGACCTCTTTTAATGTTTTTAAAAGGAAGGCCGTAAGGCTTTCTGAAGTAATCTTGCTTCTTGAGGACAGAGATAGAGAGAAAACTTTGTGGAGAATGGAGCGCTCAGATGTGCTCAGCTGCCGTGGTATTCCTGGAAATCACCGATTTTCCTGTGTAAGCCACTGCCATGGTAGAATCACTGTGGAACGGGTGAGGATTTTCTCCTTTTCACTTCACCTGTTGAAGTTCTCTTTTTGTAAAAGGAAATAGTCTTTTCTCCCATGACCGATCTCCCAAGGTGGACACCTTGCAGCTCGTACTTGGCACTTAATTGACATTGGCTGCTAAGAAGAAAGAATGCCAAAGTGGTGCCTTTCAGGCACTGCCTTTATAGTTTTGATGAACTGCTTTGGAAGAAGAAGTGACAGTAAAGATGCATTATACTGAATGAATAGTAAATTCTAATGCACTCTGGGACTCAGCTGAATCTGTCATTTTTTTTCTTCCCTTACTCAAACAGGAAAAATGAGTTTTGAAAGCAGTTTATCAATGGAGCAATTAATATAGAGCAAAATACCAATAACATCTAATATCAGGTGATCATATTAGTGGCCAGTACCAGAAGTTATAGGACTCTTCAGCTGCTTCAACATCTAATAGTTATTCCATTGTATCCAGGTGATAGTAAGACTTCTGTGGTTTTGATAACAGGGAGCTTTGTTCCCTTGCTGGTTAAGTCTCAGCGTATGTCTTTGACCGGACATTGTCCACGGCTGTCAGATGTTTAGTGTATACTAGTGCTAAAGCAGTCATCTGAATATTTTCTTTGGACTGGGACAGATCCCTGAGTCTATACACTGTATTTTCTTTCTCACTGGTGCCACCTGTCATCTTGTTGGAAGCAGGGTTGTTTTCATACTTGTTCTTTAACATTTTATGTCTAGAAAAATGAGAAAGCAAATGGATTGCAAGCCAGGTTTACACTTGAATAATAACCTTTTGATAACATGCAAAAGGTTTAGAAGTGTCATCACATATTTGGAACAGACTACAAGGGAATTCTCTTTTAGAGAAAATTCTTTCCTTGCAAGACTCTTTAATGCCAAGAGGTGATCTGCTGCATGATCAAAATCTCTCTCCGTGGGTGTAGCAGCTGCCTTATGCACATATGTACTTACTGCCTTTCTTAAAAATGCTATTACATGCACCTGCATAATTCAGGAATTCTCAAGATTCTTTTCATTGTGTAATATCCATTCTCTATGAAATGATTTTTAATAGGAACAAAACTTGCTCCACAATGGGGACATTTTGACATGCTTTGATAGGCCTAGTATTATACATTATGCTCTTTTAAAAAGTAAATCGTGGAATATTTGTTCCATTGTTGGTGGGTAAATAATTGTTTGAAGCATGTGCAAAACAGTTGAAATAAGGAAGGAAAAAAACCAAGAACTAGACAACTCGGGTGATGTTACATCCCATCAACTCTGGAAATTAAAAAAAGAGTTATATCCTACAAATATGATGTATGTACTAAAAGGCTGTCCTAGGCTGGAACATGCTAGCCCTCATTTCTAAGCATTGTTTAACTGGGAGGAGTCCAAAATAATTTCTTTTTTGTAATTTAATTATTGATTTTAAAAAGTAGTATCTGCATATACTTAGAGTATTAATGCAGAATTAGGTATTGGATCTTCCTTCATCCAGGGAGTTTGTGTAGTTTCTGCTCTCTTGCACCATTTGATTTTACAAGTCATACCTTAACTTTCAGGATTGAAGTATGAAGAGAAAAAAAATATTAATGAAATTTTGTCAAACCTGCCAGGTTTCACCTGGTTTCATATCCAAAGCAAGGCACGGCTTTCAAGAAAAATTCTGAAGTGACCCCAGATTCACTCAACACTAGGCCCAGGTTCACTCAAAAGAGTTGTGAGCCTTCACAAACCTTTTGAAGAATCTGGGCTGAGTTTCAAGTCAGTATTGAAACCTGTAATCAGGCAGGCTCTTGAATTTCCTGGAGAACGTTTACCCAGCTCTCCCTCAAGTTTTATGTGCTTTGCTGGGATTTTTTTCTCTTTCAGCAAAACAATGATGGAGCCCGAGTTTTCAAGTAATGGTTACTAAATACAGTGTTTGCTGCTGCAAACATCCAGGTACTCAGCAGACTAGATTACTACTAATAAAAAGCATTCACAGGATCAGATAGCTCTGATCCTTGTTCTGACTGGGGGAAAAATAGGGAAAACCTTATCTGTATATATTCACTACAGATTTCATCTGTGTATTTTAGTGTTAGTCCATGTTGTAAAGTGCTGTTGATCGAAACGTAGCAGAAAAATGGTTATGTTTGTTTGTAATAATTTCATTGCCTTTCTCATTTTTGCCAAATTGAAAAACAGGATTTCCTTTGCAAAGGCAGTGTGTCTACAATGCAGAAAAATAATTTTAATGAATTACAATTGTAGAGCTAGGCAGGGTAAGTGGAATGAAAAATAGCTTAAAGTTTATTCTTATTTTTCAGATTTCTATGTGAATTCTGTACCATTTGTTTCCAGGACAGTTCAGAGCCTCTTTGTGTCCCAAAACCCACTGATCCTTGGAATCCTAAAATTGTCCTTGCAAATTATCAGGCCAATAGTCCAACAGAATGAAGAGGGAATTCAAGTTCCAAACTAAACAGCTTCTGGCTAAAACGTGCAGATCTTAAATAGGATATAAGTTGTGCTACCGGAATGACTATACAAGTATAAATCTCACCTAAGCACACATGCACAGAGCAGTTTGTATGATCCCATTACACACTGGTGACATGTAAACTAATTATGCATATTCTTGTCGATATAGTGTATCAGTATACCTATCTAAGTTAAGTGAAGTGGGTACAAAATAAAATACAAGAGAAATCATGGAACATAGATGATGTCTGGTAATGACAGTTTCATATTTTAATTTCCTTTGCAATATCACCAAACAATAATTTCCTTCATAGAAAACCAGTCATGTTTTCAATAGGGGCCTCCTATGGCTCTAGTACCTCACTAACTGGTGTGTGTCCGGGGAGCACATATAATGAGCATTATTCTGAAACCACATCTTTATCTTTCACCTTGTAGCTAATTCTTTGATTATATTTTTACAGCTAAAATAGACCAAGAAAATGAAGAGAAGTCCCTGACAGAAGCACATAAAAGGTAAGAAAGCATAATGCAGTAAAACCTTTCTTTGAAAAACATGTTTTGGTAGAAGTTGCTGTATTGGTATTCTACATTATTGTATGTTTGAATAGATAAAGAAATGCACTCAGAAAATGAAAAGGTATTTATTTATTCTTATTTTTAATTTGACAATTAGGAAACAAAATTGAAGGAATATAGTCTTGCAGCCTACCTTTAGAGAAATATTGCACGATTCCTGACTTTTGGAAAAAGCACATACATTGCATACAAATAAAATTCACAACATACCATTTGGACTGAGAGAAAACTGGTCATACTACACCAGAATCGTGGTGAGTTGGCAGACGTAGCATTTCCCAGCCAACTACTATTCATTAGGTACCACTTTCTGCGCTTATAAAATGTTTGCTTTAAAATAAAGAATGGAAATCTGGTTTTTAATATATTAATGATATGTATAATTAAATGTGACTTCCTTTGTAGAATTGGTAATAGATCTTCAAATAATTTTCATGGCAAAAAGCAAAACACCTCATTAAATTTCACCACAGATTTGTGTAGTTGAGAGTTTTTAAAATTGGGAACTTCACTGCATTGCACAACCTGTGGTTTCTTCCGATTTTTCAGCAATGTTCTCCAGCAGCAGTACTTAAATGGGACAAATAAAAGTCTGTCCCAGTAAAAGACGAAAATATGACACCATTTATAGTCCAGATTTAGCGAAACTGGCAGCCTGTGTTTGTTTTTCTTTCACTAAAAATAGCATCATCATCTTATACTATCTACAACTGCCACTGAATATATGCTAATGCATATGTTCGTTGTATATTCCCAGAGCTGGGAATTCTGTCAACAGGATTCCAGTAAAATAATTCCGCTATAAAAGATTCTAGTTTTTACCATGGTTTGTTAACCATTCTATGGCCCCAATGCCCAAATTTGCTATCTGCTTTAATGCCCCAATGCAGCTGACATCCTTCCTGGTACTACACCACATTTTCTCTCAGTCCCTTGGGACGTGTTCTAAAGATAGTATCTGAAAAGGAAGCCAAGGGAAGAGTGGATGTTCCTCTACCACAAGAAGCTCACTTCTTGCTTGCAAGGTATATCGTGATGGAAAAAATGGAACAAAGTAAGTATTGCCTTGGCTTAGTATCACACCTCTTGCTCAAGTGTATGACAGGTATTCCTGACATTTCTTAGGTTTGTTTAACTGCTGAGTTACATAATTCCTATCCTTAAAAGTCTCCTTCACGGTAAAACTTTGAGAGAAGAAACTGCCATTAGGAGAAAAGATTTTTGTGATCTCTGACTGCTGTTTTAAGGAAACTGTTTCACCTATGGCAAATGGATTAGAGTCCATGTTCAAAGCTGACAGATATCTAAGGACAAGCGGAGCCTGCAATCTGTTCACAAAACCTGTGACTTGTCGCTGTCTTCTGGTGTCTAATTCACTCTCTATTCTTATTTTTTTCCCTGACTGCACTGGGTCTATCATATCAAAACCGTCCTATCGGCATATGTAGCATCCACAATATGGGTAAAGTAATGAAACTGCTCCCTGGATTCTCATTCAGCTTGGTCTGTCCTTCCAGCTTGTCCTAGTTTCTTCTTCTCCCTCTCTGTTGAGTGCTCCTTTTACATAGCAGTTTGCAAAGAAGAGAATTCAGCTTCATTGTTCCTCTTTACTGTGAATATCTAGCAAGGGTATCATCACATGCAAAACCTTTTGTGGAACACATGAGGGATTATGAATTATGCTAGGACAACATTTGTGGCTTTGGTTTGCGAACGAAGATCTCGGAAGGGGGTTTTCC
>NW_010417128.1:0-1874 GCF_000710305.1 Buceros rhinoceros silvestris | reverse complement strand
TCACTGCAAGCGATGAGTGCACCCTTCGGGCCTGCGCGGTGGATTTTTTAGGTGAGGCGCAGCGTGCGCGGAACTGGCTCCACCCTTTACACCTGAGGTTCATCTGCCAGGGCCTAGCGAGCTTGGACAGTGACAGCGAAGTCCTTGGGTTGTAAGTTTGGCACCCCCTTGCCGTGGGGAAAAAGCTTCCGTGCCCTTGTGAGGTTGAGAGCTGTGCTGGTGGTGGCATGTGCCTCTGGTGGGGTCTCCCAAGCCAGACAGGTCTCAACTGAAGGGTCAGACAAAGTGTGTCCATGGGCAGGATGGGCTCACTAGCCTTCGGGCAGCCATCCTAGGAGAAGGACAACTCTGACGCCAAACCCGGGCAGATGGAGCTTGTTTAGCCTTGAAAGGCATCCATCTAGGAGAAGGACAACATTAGGGCGAAGTTATATTTTACTGTTTTCTAAGCTACATTTCTCTTTCTTCCTTCTACCTTCCCACTGAATTTCTTAATCAGATCAGTGGTATTTGTTAAAATAAAGTAGACAGCTTTACAGTATAGTTTTAGTATTATGTGTATTTATTTCACTAAGATCTTTAATTAGGCTTAGAAATAAAATGTTTGGGATCATTTTTGGCAGGGGGTGGGTGAAAAAGATGATGAGAGCTTAAAAAGCTAAATGAAAGATTAGTTACATTTGGCTAATCATAGGTAGAACAATGCATAGGATGACCAGACAAGCAACTAGTGCAAGGAGAAGTGATGGATTAGATGGAGCAAAATTAATGCGATTAATGTGCTTGAATGTTCCTTTTTGAAGTGGATAAATTCAGCCCATGTATAAGTTCAGGTCTACCCCATAACAGAACGTTGTTATCTTTCAGTAAAAACTACTTTGTATGTTTGTTTGTTTTGGTTGTTGGTTTTTGTTGTTGTTAGTGTGGGCACAAAATCTTAAAGCTGACATCTCCATAAAAATAGGAAAGTCTGAAAGAAAAGCCCTTGCAGGAATAACAACAAAAATGTTTCTAAAATGAATAATGATTTGGGGAAAACGTAGCAATGTGTATTTTAGAAAAGCTCAATTGTGCAATAGATGAGCTGAAATGGAAAGTTAATCTTCCACAGAAAATAAAGACAAAGAAAATGGAATGTCTGCTTCGGGGACTCCATACAGAGTATAGCTGTTCATTTGTCACAAGTGAGAAAATGTTTAATCAGTTTTGAAATGATGTATTCTCTCTTTATTTATCGTGTTTAGTGACTTTAAGAGTGTCAGTATGTAAAGTGTTTATCCAAGGAATGGATTTCTGGCACATGGATAAAATGAAAAGTGAAATGTTTAGCTCACAATAGGCATATGTTCCAAGATCTCTCCGAGAAAGTATCCTGAGATGAGAAGAAAGCATACAGGTCTGTGTTTATCTAGCTTACGCAGGCAGACAAGGAAGGCTCCAGCCTGGAATTAGCACTGAAGTGACATGGAATGTCTTCACTAAACCCCAAACAATTACATCATTCCCTTAACAATATTGATAAAGTGTAATAAAAAAGAACCTGGCACTTTCCAATTAGATCCTCATTGCTAAATACTTGAGGAACTGTGAAATACTTGACAAGTTGAAGTAAAAATCACTGTTCTGGGGTGAAGGTAAAGAAGTAAAACATGAGAAGGGAGAGGAGGAAGAGGAAAAGAGCTGCTTCTATATTTTAGGAGTCTGTTATTTGGCATTCCTTTTTGTTGTTGTCGTTTTTAATTTTAGATTATGTCCTCTATCCCAAGACATATACATATGTCCCCAACTCACACAGCTGCATATATAATTTGTATATATGAATTTATATATATAATATATATAATTAATGTACATATTAATTTTATAATTAAAAT
>NW_010417127.1:22574-24032 GCF_000710305.1 Buceros rhinoceros silvestris | reverse complement strand
AGCCCGCCAGGCTGCGAGGGTCCGTCCCCTCACGGCGGAGAAGGAGCAGCTCCCTGGTCGCATCACAGCGATGGGCTCAGAGCAGGAGCGACGTGCAGAGCCGCGCCGGGCAGGGAAGGGGCGACACCAGCGCCCCCCGCGAGGAGACCAGAACCTCGTCCTGGTCCTGAAGCCAGACTGTCTCCATGGTTTTAGCTCACAGAAAACAAAACATAACATCCCGTAAAGACACTGGACAAGTCTCGCCTGAGGGTCAGACTAATGCTATCGTTCCTCTCCACGTCGTTCTTTCTCCTTAGCACCATCCATGGGAGCGGGAAACCACAGACCGACACTCAGCACCAACACGCAGTGTCACCCCTGCACGCCCAGCACGTACGATTCAACGTCCTCCTGCACCAAAGCGGCAGCAAAAGCTTCTGGATGCTGGGAATTCGCCTGCAGTCAGCACCCTCCTGGCTTCTCCGGAAGGTCTCACGGAACAGAACGCCCACTCAGGTTCAAAGCACATTTAGAAGGGGGGCTGGACAAGGTGGTTCCTTTTGGCGAGGAAGCAAGTGTTTCTGCACCCAAAATTAGCAACTTTAATTGGAAAACTTAGGAGCAGTTACAGGAGGAAAGCTAACCAGCACTAACTAGTCAAACAGCAGCGAGAGGGACAGGGACCCTTCCAGTGCTCTGTCCTGGCTTGCCCTGGGTGGGAGCACCCATCGAAACATCTTTCACCTCAGCTCTGATTTCCCTGTAAGTGGAGGGAGTGACACATCAACCTGTCCACCGTGGCTTGAATTAAAGAGTCCAAATTCGCAGAGGGAGAAGCAGCACGGAGATGCTGCAATCACACCCAAGACAAAACCTTGTCTCCAAGAAGTGAAGTTTTCCCACAACCACGCTGACCTTCCTTTGATGTCATCTGGTTCCTGCACCAGATGAAGGGTGAAGAGGTGATTTCACCTCATCAGGAAAGCAATCTGTTCTGATCTTCATGAGATGAGATGCCCACGGGCTGAAGTATTTCAAGGTGTTTGGCAAGGAAGTGCAGTGTGACAGCAGAGCCGCGACGCTGCATTAGAAACCCGAGGTGAGGCATGAACACAGTGAAAACCCTTCTCCTCTTCACAGGACCACGTCTGAGGCTTTGCACCCCGAGGCTGCAGAGACATTCCCATTCCAGGAGGAGCTTCCAGCAGATGTCAGGGGAGAAGGCAGCACGTACCGACCTTTCTGCCAGCCCAGCTGCCCTGGGAAGCCAAAGCCCTCACCAAAGCCCCTTCAAAGCGTCCCAGCTCGCTCCTCTCAGAACCATCTCTTCCTACCCTTCTTCTTCACTTGCCACCAGCCACTCCCGCGATGAGGGACGAGAGTCTCAGATGTATTATTTCAGAATTCTGAACTAGTCTGAGGTGATTAATGTAATCAAGGAAAATGGGCCACTGCATGAGCTCCCACCTCCCGTGC
>NW_010417127.1:0-22453 GCF_000710305.1 Buceros rhinoceros silvestris | reverse complement strand
AACCGCTCACTCCATTATCGAAGCCACACTCCAGCACTTCCAGTTACAGCTCCAGGGCTGTCTCCCTCCTCTTTGACCGAGGGGTTGTTTCGTTTTCTGCAGACTTTCCTCCTCAACCTTTCCAAAACACACTTCTATAAATTAGACTGTCCTAGGTAACGATTTAGGGTGCCTCAGTTTCCCCATGCTTAAGGCTGGGGTAAGCCACCCTTACATGGCAGACAGAGACTGCTCCTTCCTGTTCATGTTCCAAGCGTCTGAGCCGAGCGCTTCGCTGCCATCACAGCTGTGCGTGTCTCACTCCTGTGCCTGGGTGCCGTAACACCCTTCACACCTGTTCTGGAGGGCAGGGAGGGAAGAGCAGCCTTGGCCAGCGCCAGCCACAACAGCAGCGACTGCACAAGCAGGGGTCTGGTGCCCCGCTGGCAGCGTCACCAACATCACAGAGACCAGCACCGAGCTCCGATGCTCTGTAACATGGTGCGAGACGGTCATACCACGGTTTAGTTGTAATTTGCGGGGGATGAAACAGATTCCACCCAAAGCAGTTGCCAGTTCACCACGGGAACACACAAACCCTTGTCCCAGCAAAGGGGGGGGCAGGCGCTGACCTTCACGCCCAGCGGTGTGGGGAAAGCCAGAGCAAGGGTAACGGTCAATCACTTTGGTTTTATGCGAGATCTCCTTTCTACAAGGCCATTTGTCCCTTAAAGGGCAAAGTAAAGGTGACACCGCCATCACTGCCTTGCCTCACACAGCCCTGTCAGAACCAGCAGTTCAACTCACCTGACCTGCATTCAAAAAGAAAACACACCACAGACCACCTTCAACCCCAGACTTGGGTCCACCAGGTGCCCCTGTTGGAGAAATTCAGGAAATAAAGAAATCAGCCTCATGTAATCACGGGTTCAGTCCTTCCTACAGCTCAAACCCTCGTGAGAAGCGACTCCTGCAGTTAGCTCCCCTCCCGTCCAACGCTTACGGGTGCCACAGAAGGTCGCGGTGAGTGAAGCCTGAGCTGCCCTGGCAGCGGTGGTCAGGGCCACACAGGGATGGGCATTCCAGGGCACACCCCACTGGGCCACTCAGCGGCAAGCGGCGCAGGGAGCAAAGCGGCGAACGGTTACAGGCACAAATACCTGGGGACTCCAAACAGGGAAAGAAACTGTTTGTCACAATGATAACTGTGAGCTTGATGATCCATTGGGATCCTCAGCGCTGCCGGGATTCGTGCGCCTGCTCTTCGCTCCGACGCTGACTCTTCACCCACGGCAGCCTCACGCTGCTGACCAGCGGCACGCCTGCCAGCTGGACTGGACACACCTACCAGCCCTCTGCAGAACGGACACAGTCATTGGAAATTCCAGAATAAAACAACACTACCACATTTTTAATGGTTTATCAACACTTCAGCTTTCAGTATCTTTGAAGAAGGCCTGAAAGGTAAGTTCTGCTTACTGACTTTGTCTTTTGCCCCTTCTGCCTCCTCCCTCCACCCTCCCCAGAGGATCATGACGTTTCATACTACCCTTTTTTAAAGTGCTGTATTCATCAAAACCATAAATCACTCCTTTGATACCATATATTTGTTCTTCCTTGCCCTTCGGAGAAACCAGGGGAGCAGCCTGCCCCGTGTATTGAACTGGAGATACGCTCCGAGCCTCACCCGACCTCACGGGCATCACGGTCTGAGCGCATCACAGTGAGTGGGCAGACAAAGCAACACGTTCCGACCATTTCAGAAACAGAGACAAATGATTTAATCCGTGTTACATCATTCACCAAAGACATCCGAGCTCATCCAAAGTGACTCCTGAGAGCAAAACAGTTGTAGCATTAAATTTTACATAGAGCTGTGAAGGGATTACTGGAAACCAGACAGTCTCATATCATCGCTTCAGAGACACCACTTAAACCACGACCAAGTTTTACCACGACCTGGTCGTTATGCATAAAAAAACCTCTTTCAATCTGATTTAACTGTTATTTTTACCTTATGTTCTGCCGTCACACATCAAAACTTGAGTCAGCTGCACTGAGCAATGACTCCTTTTTCCTGCTCTCATGTGCTGAAAGCTCCGGCTACCCTTGAAAACCTCCATACGCTATGCTGTCAACATTTTAACATCTTCTAGACTCTTTTCCCCCCCTTCCACGCAGGACTGACTGCTCTGTCTGAACCAAACTACATCCTGTATGCTACTGCTGTCGTTACTTTCCACGTTACCCATTTGGAACAGGCTATTAAAAGTCTGATGTGGCAATGCTCTGTTAGAGAAAAAAAATAAATCAGGAGAACTACACCATTCTGAACCAGCAGAACCAAAGTAATCAAGACCTTACACAGTTTTCCAGGCACTGGGAAGGAAGGAGACTCGAATGCAGACAGCGGAACAAGGAATTGGAAACATCTGTGCTTGTGGAACCACCACGAGAACTCAAAGACAACCAAGAGAAGGTTCCTCTTCTCCAGCACGTGCTTCTCGGGTACCCAAGGTGTTGTGTCTCAAGGTCTAACACACCACGTCGGGATGGGCTGGCCGGGAGCACACGCAGTTTTGCCTACAGGAATATACCCCTTCCACGATTTTTCAGTGTACAAGGAATGCCCTTGGATTAGGCTTAGTCAGAAGCACAGAGAAGAGTTTGACGATTCAGCCTGAAGTTCTGCGTATCGGCTGGAACAGAACTACAAACCCAGGAGGTTAGGGTAGGTGAATGAAGTACCCCTGTGGGATTAATGAGCACTGCTGCCTCCTGGAGACACCCAGAACATCCAAAGGTGGAACGAGCAAATTGTTAACACACGGAAAACCCTTCACATCTGGTGTCTGCACCCGCTGGATATCCGAATTATTCTGCCCCAAAACAAGTCCAATAACCATCCTCTCTGTAGCCTAGAGCAGCCAGAAAACAGTTCGTATTTTAAACAAATGGAATGGAAACCTTTTTTTATCCCCCCCAAGCTTCAATGACAACAGTCTAAGCCAGAGACTTAAGCAAATAAACTTTAACACAGTCATTTGCTACACGTACCAAAGTACCACGAACAAGGGACTTGTTAGGAATCACCCCTTCTAAGAGCACGACACGCACAAACAGGCCACCCAGCAGAAAAATCTGTTAACGATTTTATTTCGTTTGTCATGTTAAATATTATGGGACAGGATCGTAAGGATGAAGAACTCTCAACAATGCCTCACAAGGAATAAGAAAGAAATTCTGCCATGATATTAGCAAAGGAAGGTAAGGAGAAAATTTACACAGTAAGAGGCACCGTTTCCCCCAGAACACCTCTTGTCGTAATCCTGAATGAGTGGGACTAGCAATCTAATAAATCATTTTTTTTTTAAGAGGTAACAGCAACAGATAAAATTTTAAAGGATTATTAAAATAACATTTACAAGACTCTGAACAATTCTTGAATTCTTATTAAAACCACAGAAAGAAAGAACGATTCTGTATTTATGGATTTCCATACAGGACTGACTGCGCGACTGACACCTGCTATTGATGACTGAATGTACAATTTTGTCCAGCAGCCAAACAGTTTATCTTTTCAGATTGGGTTTTCTAACCGTGCAAGATCGTTAAAGGCAAAGCCCGTTATGATGCTGTACACAAAAACGGCCACTCGGGCCATACTACCAGTGAAGTGGTAGGTAAACAAATCTTTTTCTGGCCAAGAAAAAAAAAAAAAAAAAAAAAAAAAAAAAAAAAAAAAAAGAAGAAACCTCAAAGGAAGCTGCATTTTGCATGCTTCTCTCACTCATTCTTTCTACAAGATGAACTTCCCTAGAAAGAATCCAATGAAAATGGCTGCAATGACAACGAGAAGTGAAGGAAGAGAATTGGAGCCATTATCTCTGAGGGCCAAAGCTGTGGGTGATGCTGATTTATCCGAGTGCGCTACCTTTCGGAGCCTCAAGCCTTCATCCTGAAGGGGGGGAGAAAGAAAAACACAGATGGGAAAAAAATTATGAGCACATCATCTTAATAATTGTAAAAATTAAACTCAAAGGCCAAATTTACTGGGGTACGTTTAAATGAGATTAAAAAAAAACCATTACGCCACACCAAAATCCAAAATATGAAATACTACGGTTTGCTATGTTCGACTAAGGACAGGTCTCTCCATGCTCTGGTTCAGAAAGACTCTGAGATTCCTGCTAGGCACAACGAAGAATCCCGCTCTTCTGTCAGAATTAAACATCAAGAATTCCTCGCTGTTACAGAGAAACATCTGGTTAGTGCAGTGTTTTCCTAGATGTTCCAGTGTTACCGGAATTACAGGTGTGGAGACAGCGTTATTTCCCTTACAGGGCTACCGTGGCCAACGAAATTGCCAGCTAGCCAAAAGCACATACGTAGGAGACTCACATAAAGTGATGTATGGACTAGTTACAGCCTGCAGACACGGTACCTTACGTGGCGGTATTGGCAAGTGGTGCTTGCTCACCTCCTCCGGCCAAACAACTGCTCTGCTTCGCTAAAAGCTGGTGATGCAGGATGTTACCACTTCAGATCTCAGTTACTCATTCTTAAAAATAACACACTTTTCTTCAAAGCTACTAATTCGCTGTTGCTAATTTAGACTTGAAGTAGCTAAGACCACCATAAATAGGACCAGTTCATTTAAGAAGAAAATTATGCAGCTTCAGTATCTCACCCCTGACAAGTCTGAGCCGCTGAGAAGTTCAAAACACGCAGTACATACAGACCAGTGAAATCACCCTACAGTTCCACCTCCTTTCTGAACACGCAGCTATAGGCCTCATTACAAACCAGCCCTTTCCTTCACCGACAGCGAAGCCACTTCACAGAAGCCAAACTTACTCTCAGATGCCGGTTTTCATCCGTCAGCTTCATGATCTCTGCTTGAAGTCTTTTGCACTCCTCCACCAGCTTCCTTGTTTCGGTATCATTGAGCGAAACACTGTGTGATTTTGGCATTGGTCCGTCCTGCTTCGATGTGCTCAGTACTGGGGCGGGTTTGCTCGCATCTATGTCATTCTACAAACATTAAGAGCAGCTTGAGAATTTTACTTACCTATGGAAAAATCATCGTGGCTTAAAAAGTGAAACAATCCAGTTACTGGTACACTGCCATGACGTCTAGGTTTACAGTAATGTGAACCAGAAGAAGGTAAACACCACTATCTAGTAACAAAGCCACTGAAAAAAAGAGGCCAGGATTTCTTCAGCTCCTACTCCAGTAGCAGTTATTTGGTCTCCAGCCTCTACTTGTATTTTCCATTTCTGGCAGCGCAGCCACAGAGAGCTTAAGAGCCAGATCCGGCTACTCCCCACGCGTACCCCTAACTGGATTTAAAAGGACCGACAGATTGCTGTCAGGAGTCAGCAGATGGGGATCTGCTGCTTTAACTGGTTTAGTGGCTGAACTGAATTCCTTCAACAGTACTGCGACTTCACCGGAGACCTGCTTCTCACTACATTATACATTCTATAAAATTAAAACCAAGCATAACTTCTCTAATGTCTAAAAAGAAATTTAATAAGAAGGTAAAAAAGACTGAAAGTGCCTTGGTAATAAATGCTTAACCTTTACAGGTTTAGCATTTCAACACATGCTTAGGAAGCTTCCACCTGGATAAGAGGCTGCATCTCAACCCATCCTGTACCCCACCGAAACCGGAGGCCTCTGCACTGACACCATTTCCACCTGTCAATAATGAGATAGTTTTACACGCACGGATTCAGACTACTGTAAAAATTGGACAGCACTATAAATCGAGGCCAGAAGGTGAAGAAGCATTCACAGAAATCCTACTTTAGCACTTTAATTTACACAGCAGTGCCAAAAAATCCCCACCCATCCCCCCCAAACAACCCAGAATAAAGATTCCATCAATCAGAATTTCAAGTATGGGGTAAAAATAAATAATAATGCTTAAAAATTTATTTATATTCTGCAAAACTTCCAGGTAACTGACAGTTAGCTATTAACAGGATGGGGGTTTTTTGGTCTGATTACTACCTCCTGCCTTAGAAAAATGCACTTAGGATACCCAAAGCATTTCTGACCAGTGCTTTCTTTTCTAATTCAGCTGAATTAGAAAGAGAATTTGTAAAACTGAAAAATGTTTAATGCTTTCAAAATCAAATGACCCAGTTCACTGTATGCAGTACTGAAGAGGTGGGGTTTTTTCTTTAATTTGACAGCAATAAAAAGCAATTCAATAATAAACATAACGGAAGGACAATAATTTTCGGCACTGGTCTCCATTGCTGGAGGTTTTTAAGATGCAGTTGGACAGGGCGCTCCCTTTCCAGCAGAAGGTTGGACCAGATGGTGTTTCCAGGTCCTTTTCAACCCGAGGTGTTCTATGATTCAATGAATCCTTGAAAAGTTCTTTACTAACAGCCCTCCTGTCTAATTTAGTACAAGTTCTTGTCATCCATTTCATCAACAAATCACATAGAAAAACATTCAGAACAAATTTCCGTGCGATCCTAACAGCCAGGGCACAACAATTTCTTGTCTTACCAGTTTATCGTTTTCGTTGGGCATTTCAAACACACATCTCAATTTGGAGTCCATTAACTCATCGGGTTTTGCCTCTTTCCACTGAGAAAACAATTAAGAGAGTTACTGAACATGTCAGACTCATGCAAACATCTGAAGAGTTCCTAAGCTTGCTCTTAGTACCTGTCCCCACTACAGCTGAACCCTAGCCTTACCCTCCCTGCAAGTTTTAGACACTTTTTAGTGACTCTGCATTTCATTCCACAGTAAAGTTCTTTAGCTCTTCACATTTCAGATTTTTATCCATTTCCTCCTTTTACTGTGTATCACAATTTGGGTCATTCTAGTGGTTATCAATAGATTTAAGTCATTGTGAAATATGCTGGAATCTCTCTGCTCAAATGACAACTTCAAAGCATGTTCTGCATGTCGTTGCCTGAAATCTTTAGGTTCAGAGACTGATCTGAAGTCTGCAGCAATTAGGTCCTCTTACAGACTGCAGTATCCAGGCTTTTCATAACACCCTTCCCTTTTATTTCTCTTGGTTCTTTTTTCAGTGGTACTGAACCTGCAGAGGTCCAGTGGATTTCAGTGATTCAGAAAACCTCAGCTTTATCCTTTGCTTCCCCTCTCCTCCTCTACCTCTGTAAACTCAGGTATTCCTTAAAACATTCTCTAAAGACTGTGCATCATTCCCTCCACCTTAATACACCTGTTTATGGGAGTCCACCAGGGCACGTTCTGACAACCAAAGGCTTCCTTCCCACTGCTGCCAGCTCGTAACATCACCCACAGGTCTCCTTGCTCCAGAACTATCCAGCTCAAACCTAAGTATCATCTTTCTGGATCTTTCATCAAACCTATCCTGCCTACAAACTGAATCTACAACATGATCTACTAAATCACAGATTTGGGTTGGGTTAGGCACTTGGTACCTTGTAGAGAGACATATCTTGGTCTTCCAAATGCTTTAATTCACTACAATCCCATTCAGCATTTCACTTAAACACTTTTCAGACCAAACGCACCCATTTCATACAGCTTCAGGCTTCTTGTTCAAATATATTCTTGATCCCTTCAAAGACAATCTGTTTATACCCTTCAGATTCTGGGAACGCCATGCCCATATTTTAACACTGAACAGACCTTATCTTAGGCTCACTGCTATCTCCACTCAGCCCATTCACTAGGCGAGTTCTAAGCACTGAGCTGAATCTCGTAGGGAAGTCACGCCTGTTCAGGGAAAACCCAGTTCTTCTCAAAAATAAACTGCAACATGACTCATTTACACTTAAGCCTGAATTTTTAAGAAAAAAAATACACAACAGTGATTTCACCCCATTCTGACTTACCACTGCCTCCATATCTGAAATATTTGGTGGTGCATAGGTTGTTTGTACCATAAACTTGTGTTTACTCTTCTCATTGGGGTCATAGTCAAAAGGCTGCAGCATTACTGTTCAAAAGGAGAGATAAAGGGTGAAACCGTGCCTCTTCAGCTGATCCCTGCGACAAGCAGCTACACACTTGGGATTTGCCTCTCACTGAACAGACACTGAGAGTTAAAATGCAAAGGCAGACACACTCTAGCAACAGGTACTGAGAGGGAAGAGCCTGAAGTTCTTCAGAGGCTGGTGTAGCTGATGTGGTTACTGCTGTAATTACTATCGCCAAAAGCCCTTTCATATACAAGCACGAACAAACAGATCCTGTAAGACAGACAAGAACACCCAAGCAAACACCAGAGGACTTTTCTTTGGAATAAATAGAGTTTGTGATTAAGCGAATGCAAAGTTAAAGGCTTGTAACACACAGGATGATAGTTACGGGGCGGGGAGGGGCAGGAGGGGGAAAGGAAGAAAACAAAACAAAAAAAGTAAGACCCTGCACCAGGTAGGACCACCAAGCATTCGGGCAAGTTCAGCTGACTTCTGGAGGTGTATCAATCTAAGCTGGGAGCACAGCCACTAAAATTCAGACTACAGTTATAGGAGGTAAAGATGCCGGGGGCTTGAATACCTCTTTAAAGACCTTCAGACTGAACTCTTAAAAAAAAATAAAATAAATGGTGGTGGTTAGTTATAACTACACAGCACACTGTACCCAGGGTTTAACAGTCTTCACCCTAAGTCTAACACTTAACGTTTGTCCGAAATCCAGGTACACACTTTAACTCTATGGCAAGTTTTGGGCCTCCACTGCATTTTACCAGTGGAGAAAGAGGGACAGGATTCGAAATAAAATTCTCTGTGAAGGCAGCTTTAGGTGAAGCTTTAAATTAAAACTCACTACACCCGCCCCTTACATTTTACCTTACATATTTTCTTGCTGCATTTTCAGCTTTCAACATGCCGTAATGCAGGTTAAAAAAAAAAAAACAAACCCAACCAGATTAGGACTTTTATAGAATACATTTGTATATCCAGGGGCGTAACATATGAGTTTGCACAAATACCTGAATACACAACATTTGTTATGGTAGTGCTGGGGGACTACAAGCAGAGGGATGGATGCACAACCAGCAGAGTCCACCTCCAACCCTGAACCAAACTGTCCGGGCAGCCCTTTGGCTGCTTTCAGAGAGAATGAGTTGCCTTTCTCCAGGTGGGAGTTTCAGATAAAGATTAGCTTTTTCCTTAAATAATAATCAAAGGACTATGAGTGAGAAATTTATTTTTAATGATATGAAACATGAGTCAGCACTAAAAATGTTCAGTTGAGAGATGGATAAGGTAACAGAGTGGGTCACTATAAAAATTATGTGTGCACTTGGCTTACCAAGTGAGCCAGAAGAAATTACATGCTTAAAAACAAAAAGATGAAGCTGGCACTTTGGGGAAGAGAATGTCATTCTGGAAAGCTTTGCGGAGTCACTGTAACTAAACAACTGCACACGAAGCTCTTGGGGTCACTGTGGCTGAATAACTGCAAGAGAATCCAGCAATACAGGAAAAGGGGTGTCAAAGATTCGCTGCCACGCAAACTGAAGAGTCAAGCAGTATGATACTGTCTCCCTTTACTGGAGAAGCTGAAATATTGTTTACAGCCCCAGTACTGCTTCATTTAAAAAACTGAAATATTCAAAGTGTTAAAAGGATGATTTATAACTATGAAAACACGCTTTACAACAGGCAAATGGAATCCTACCCACAGGGTATAAGGATATGAATCTGAAAAGCTCCGAGGACTGCTCCAAGTTTCCCTTTTGCTTTGTTACGGCTCTCGCAGGGTTCTACAAAAACCCGCTTTCCAGGCGTAGGAGATGCAGGAGCTCACACCTGTACCGCCTGTGATCTCTGTAACCTGGAAGGCCACGGCCTATGAAAAGGGGACGTCCCTCTCCCCAAGGTGGGAAATATGGCACGTCCAAAGAAATAAAGCGTATTTCACCTCTTGCGGTCAGTGCCTTGAGAACCCCCTTTACTCTGGAGATTCCTACCTCAAAATGATGGGAAGAATGACTTAGGGAAATCATTTACCGAATTACAAGACTGACACCCAGTCTCTCCCCATTTTCCTGACGATGTCTGCTCCCACCGCTACTAACACAAGCTCTTTTGACACTGCACAGTCCAGTACACGGAAAGACCGTTAGACATCCAGCTATCAAAGTCCTGTGGATCGTCAAAACAAAGTACGTAAAGCCAAACCTACATGGAGTTTCATGGAATAAACAGAAAATGTCGTCTGGCTTCAGGGCTCACGCTGTGCTGAAAAGGAAGGGTTCTTTTTTTAATCCCCTCACCTAAAAACCAAAGAAGGAGAGTGTGTCTATAGGGAAACGTGTAAGAGTTTTCAACCTTAAGGGCTACAAACTGCTCTGCCTACCTAAAATAGCAGAAAACATAATTTTTTAAAAGCAATTTCATGATTGCTACTTAAGATACACTACTGTGAGAAATGGAGGAATTATGAAACGATAGAGTTCAGGGACCAATGCTATGGCCAGAACAACCAGTCTACAATAGTGAATGAATTATTTAAGGGGTTTTTAAATGCAATGAACTGCCAAGCGTTAAATTTTAAACACATCAGCAGCCAAGCAATGCCAAGATACAAGCATGAATAGAGTAGTCTGAAGCCTAACCTACAGCTGCAGGTGTTTGTTTTTACCTGAAACAATTACAGACGATCCTGGATCAATAATTCCACTGTTCGGCCTCACACAGTATCGACGAGGCGCTGTGGTCTTCACTTTGAAGCATACTTTTCTATCTGATGGATTTCGTAGTTTAAGGTTTGTAGTTACTACATCTGTAAAGGGACCTGGAAAAAAAGGGTTGTTTGAAGGGTTAAATCATAGTGCTATTAAGCACAGACATGCAAAGCTCGCTCCATCACCTTTGCTATAATAATATACCTCACGGCAATGAACCAATAACTCTGAAATGGTCTGACAGACTCAAGCTGCAGGCACAAGATGTTCATGAGTGTATATATATATATGCTAATTGCACCAACCATTCTTCACGGTTTAAACACCTACAAGGGAACGGTCATACACAGGAATAAATTGGGCTAGATTTTTCTTCTGACCATCAGGATAGACTGGATGGGACCAGAGGCATCATTTCAATGCCAAGCTGCAAAGGCACATCTCCCAACAGAGATTGCCTCTGGGCGATGCCAAACGGCAGGAGAAGTGAGCGAGGTGCACAGGGCTCTGACCTGCGTTACGCTTCCGTATGTGTGTGTGGTCTGAAAGCAAGACTGCACTAAAAACTTAACTTAGAAAGTGAAATTTCGTATGAATGTGAAATTTATTCAGCAATATTTCATGGGTACATTAAGAACCTTCTTGTTGTTCCTTAAAAATTACCCATTAAACTACTACAAAATCATTTTCATCAGTATTGAAACTGTGGTGACTACTTTTCATTTAACAACCCCAAAGAAAGCAAACTGTAGATTACATTGGACGATACCAACAAGTGGTGAGGTACAACAAAACCAGCAACTGCGTGAGACAGAGGAAGACAGTGCTTGCCTGAACGCCTTACTGCCAGAGGTGTCCAGCCTGCGCTGAAGGCCGCTATCAGGCACATGACCACACTAGAGGGCTCACTCTCCGACCCATGTGTCCCATTCCAAGTCCTTGATTTTGAGAGTGTTAAACAGAGACAAAACACTAAAGGACTGAAACAGCCCCCAAGAGGAAGATGTACAAAACTACTTCAAAGTTTCTTGCCACTTGCAGGATCCAGTCGCATTTACTTTGAGAGCGTGATCCAAAAATAACTGCCAGCACCCACAGCACAAGCTGAACCAAAACTAGGCAGCTGAGCACTCCTCCAAATCCAAGACTGGCGAAACACTTGGAAAAGATCAAACATTTCTGTTTTTCAAGCTACACAAACATTTTTGACGGAGTTATTCTGGGAGTTTTACTAACAGCCACTCGGGCATTGTCTTCGCAGTGCCCAGCCTCATCCAGCACCTTGAATCTGCCTCTCAATGGTGTGAGTGGCTTCTTTTTTAACTGCAGCTCTGCAAGAAGAGCTCCTCAGATTGTCTAATCTTCTCAGCTACTATTACTGAAGGAAATTCTGCTCCAAGGAGAAAAAGGCTCAGTTCAGAGGCTCATTTCAAAAGGCCCAATCATCAGGAAAAGAAGCTGTACCCCAAACCAGCTTATTTCAAGACAAAGGAGCAGTGAATTTATAAACTGATGATAAACTGGATTTTAAACTTTAAAAAAAAAGTGCTGTTTCTTTTGAGACATAAAAGGTCCCCTCATGTCTGCTTCTCAAAGAGCATAATAATGAGATAGGATTCACTTTTTCAAGGTCTACCCTCTTGACAGCTTTACCTTCCACCTGCTTTCTAAAAGCTTTGAAGAAAATAAAAAGCTGTATAAAGCTTCTCGAGACTCACAACCATCAGATTTAACAAATAGCCTAATCACACTCGGAAATACGAGAAAGCTCTAAAAACATTAGGTACTGAATTTCTCTCCCGGCAAGCTTACAGCGCAGCCGCCGCAACGTTAATGCTGGGGCTGCCTCTGGCAACTGCAACACCTTGGACGATGGTAAGTAGCGGGCAGGAAGAAATGACATGGATTCTGCAGTTTTCACTGCTGGATCGCACCACCAAGATTCCCAGCTTGCCAGTTACACTGGCGTTAACTCAAAATACTACATACTACTGGACAGGTAGGACCTGCACAGAGATCTTTCTGATCAACGGTGTCATTTTCTCTTCAAGCTCAGGTCTCCTTCAGCTCTAGAAGAAATCCTTCTACCACCTGGGATGGTCAAATATGGGGGAAAAGACAATGATGTAAAAATGCCTTTCTAGAGTGGGAAGGAAGAGCATAGACAAAGCTCCTCAACCTGTGGTGTGCCTGGGACAGGTGAGAGCTCACTGTCAGTGTCTCTAGTTGCTGGTAATACTGAATGAACATACAGAACAGTTTATTACGGCTGTGAACTGGCACAGTGATCTACTCAGCCACATTAAAACAAATCCACATAAAGAAGTGCACAGACTGGCAAAAGGAATCCAAACTCCTTACAATGAACCTCAAAAACTACTGGGATTATATGCTGTAAGTGGGATGCTGGTTTTTCACAAGTGCTTCCTCACCTTCAGCACTTGAAACACACACTTCAAGGCACCTTTACCAAAACAAGCTCGCAATAATGTTTAGTAAACACCCCATAATAAAGTCAGGTTGGGCAGGCAAAGAAAAAAAATCCTTTACTGCATTTGACAATTAGAGCCCAAATGAATGAGAAAGAAATTAAAGTCAGCAGGATAAAAACTAGCAAGAATATTACAAAGCCAGCAAGACAAATTCCGAGAATGAGTTAACTGACTTTTATGATACACCAGATAGGAACAGAGTAATATCTCCATAACTCCTTCTGCCAGAATCAGAAATAACAACAGAATAAAGAAAGAAGAAATTAAATTAATGTGGCCCCATGTCATCACAGTCATATGATCTAATACAGTTTTTTCATTAGGCCAAAATGTAATTGTTTTTCTTTCCTATCATTTGACATAGCAATCCCAGAGTGGCTGACATTGGAAGGCACCGCTGGAGGTCATCTGGGCCAAGCCCCTGCTCAAGCAGGGCCACCCAGAGCTACCTGCCCAGGACCACGTCCAGACTGCTCCAATATTTCTGACGACAGAGACTCCCCAGCCTCCCTGGGCAACCTGTACTGTCACTCTCACAGGAAAAAAGTGTTTCCTGATGTTCAGAGGGAACCTCCTGTGCTTCACTGTGGGCCCACTGCCTCTGGTACTGCCACTGCAAAGAGTCTGGTTCTGCCCTGCTCGCACCCTCCCCTCAGGTATTAGTACACATTGGTAAGATCCTCCTTGAGCCTTCTCTTCTCGAGGCTGAGCATCCCCAGCTCTCCCAGCCTTTCCTCACAGGAGGGATGCTCCTGTCCTTTGTCATCTTTATGCCCTTTGCTGTACACTCTCTCCAGTATGTCCATGTTTCTCTCATAGTGGGGAGCCCAGCACTCCAGCTGGGTCCTCACCAGGGCTGAGCAGAGGAAGAGGATCACCTCCCCCGACCTGCTGGCAACACTCCTCCCAGTGCAGCCCAGGATACCACTGGCCGCCTTTGCTGCAAAGCGACATTGCTGGTTCATGATCAACCTGGCATCCACCACGACTCTTCGACCCTTTCTGCAAAGTGCTCTCCCTGGGGTCAGAGCCCAGCACATACTGCTGCCTGGGGCTGCTCCTTCCCAGGTGCAGGACTCTGCACTTAGTTGAACGGCACAAGGTTCCTGTAAACCTGTTTCTCCATCTGCTGGCTCCCTCAGCACTGGTGGGTACATCCCGTTTATGTAAGTATTCCTTTATCATCTTCTACTGAGGGTAGGGAAGATGTCTAAGAAATGAAAGACCAGTGAGTGCTCTGTAGCAAGTCAAAGCCCCCTTGACTGTCAGTAAAGAAAACTCAAAATAGACACAAAGGGCTGAGTAGGTGACATGAAACAAAGCGAGAGGAGTGTTCTTTATTGCCATTAAGAAATTAATACTCTGAGCTCTGTGAAAACAATCTGAAGAGAACCCATAACATGCCCAGCCAATGAACATAATTCCTTCCTCCTGAAATACCAAACCCATGACCATCCAAATACCTTCAACTGGAAGAACAATTCCAACTCTAACAAATCACCTATGTTAAAATTATTCATGGTCTACGAAGCGCAACACCTTACCTTTCATGGATTAATACTTCAACGTTACAGGTCTGAACAATCAGGAATAATCGGTGGGTGAAGGTGCAAGATTAGCAACACCTCCAAATAAGCACGCTCTCAGGCAGGCAGCCAGCCAGCCGAGCAATAATACCGCATCTTTCACGTCTTACTTTACCTAGGCACTTGAGAAATGGTTATGAGTTTTATCAACCTGCATGTAAATGTCAGAATGCAAAAAAGGTTTTGCAAGGCAGCTGAGCCACCCCCATGTCCAGAGCTCCTGAAGGCTGATTCTAGGCTAGCACTGCTAACCACGGGTAACATCAGATTTTATCTGAGCTCCCCTCCAGGAGATGCTGTCAGCATCCGTGCTGACAGTGTATCAGTCAAAGATTTTTTCTTCCACAAAATGCTGAGACACTGCCTATTTTTTAATCCTAAAAGAGCTCGTCTTCCTCTGTCAAAGGGGCAAGCAGAGCCTACACATGGCTGAACAGCTCACCAGAGGTGTTTGTGCCGATGCTGGCACACATGCTTTACGGAGAGGGCTGGAGTGAGAATTGTCACAGAATGGGTTGGAAGAAATCTTAAAGACCACTGAATCCAATCCTCCTGCCACGGGCAGGAGCATCGTCCGCTAGAGCAGGTTGATCAAAGTCCTGTTCAACCTGGTCTGGAATGCTTCCAGAGATGGGGCATCCACAACCTTTCTGGGCAACCAGGGCCACGATCTCACCACCCTCAGGATAAAAAATTTCTTCCTTCTGTCCAATCTAAATCTACTCTCTTTCAGTTTAACTATTGCCCCTTCTCCTATCACTACATGACCATGTGAACAGCCCCTCTCCAGCTTTTGCAGAGCCCCCTGAAGCACTGACAGGCTGCACTCAGGTCTCCCCGCAGCCTCCTCTGCTCCAGGCTGAACCCCTCCAGCTCTCTGCCCTCTCCTCCCAGCAGAGGGTTCCACCCTGGGGTCAGTGCTGGGGCTCCTCTGGCCCCGCTCCAGCAGCTCCGTGTCTCTGCGGGGCTGAGGAGCCCAGAGCTGGCCCCAGCCCTGCAGGGGGGTCTCCCCAGAGCAGAGCGGGGCACAGCAGAGGGGCAGGATCCCCTCCCCTGACCTGCTGCCCACGCTGCTGGGGATGCAGCCCAGCACATGGGTGGCTTCTGGGCTATAAATGCTTGTTGCTGGCTCATATCCTGCCTTTCACCCATCAACACCCCAAAGGGTTGCTCCCCAGGGCTGCTCTCAATCCATTCTCTGCCCAGTCCGTATTTGTGCTTGGGAGTTCACTGGCCCACTCCTGAAGCCTGTCAAGGTCCCTCTGATGGCAATGCTGTCTCTCCAGCACATTAACTGCACCACTCAGCTTGTATCGTTAGCAAACCTGCTGAGGGTGCATTCAATCCCACTGCCCATGTCACCACCAAAGACGTTAAACAGCACTGGTTCCAATATTGACCCCTGAGGAACACCACTCAACACTGGTCTCCACTTGGACAGCGAGCTGTCCACCGAGTCATCCATCAAATCCACATCTCTCCAATTTAGAGACAAGGACACTGTGTGGGACAGCATCAAATGCTTAGCACAAACCCAGGCAGATGACTCAGTTGCTCTTCCCTTATCCACCAACTCTGTAACGCCACTGTATAAGGCCACCAGATTTGTCAGGCACAATTTGCCCTTGGTGAAGCCATGCTGGCTGTCACCAATCACCTCTTAATTTCCCATGTGCCTTCACACAGATTCCAGGAAGATCTGCTCCATGATCTTGCTGGGCACAGAGGTGAGACTGACTGGCCTGTAGTTCCCCAGGTTTTCCTCCTTAAAAATGGAGGTTTTGTTTCTCCTTTTCCAGCCAGGGGGGACTTCACTGGACTGCCATGGCTTCTCAAACACAATGGATAGTGGCTTTGACACTTTATCTGCCAGTTCCCTCAGGACCTGCAGATGCATCTCATGAGGTCCCATGGACTCATGCACCTTCAGGTTCCTTAGATGGTCTCAAGCCTGATGATCTCCTACAGTGGGTGGTTCTTCATCCTCCCAGTCCCTGCCTTTGCCTTCTGCGACCTGGGTGGTGCGGCTGGAGCACTTGACAGTAAAGACTGAGGGGAAAAAAAAAGGTTGTGGAGTGCCTCAGCCTTCTCCATGTACCAGGTAACCAGATCTCCGACTTCCTTCCGGAGAGATCCCACTTTTTCCCTAGTTCTCCTTTCATCACCAGTCTACCTAAACAGAAGCTTTTCTTGTTGCCCTTGACGTCCCTGGCCAGATTTAATTCTGTCAGAGCTTTAACCTTCCCAACCTGAACCCTGGCTGCTTGGATAGTTTCTCCGTACTCCTCCCAGGCTTGCTTCCGGTCCTTGCTTCCACCCCCTGTAGGCTTCCTTTTTGTGTGAAATGGGAATTGAGACCTTTTGCCATCTGACAGAGTGGCGTTTCAAAGCAGACAACACAATTTTTTTTCTTACGTTTTCTTTCTGGATCAGAATTTCATATTCAATCCAGTGCGCAATAGACATCTATCCCATGGGTAAAGTACAGCCATAGATCACTACCACAAATCCTAGCAAAGAGAACATTATCTACTTTATATATACAGACTAAAAGGAGGTTGTCCCGCATTTAAATATGGACAATGGTTTCTTTAGCCTAAACAACAACAAACCCCACTATTAATAAGAGGGTATAACGTGGAATAAATTCACCCAAAGATGAAAAGCCCAGATATGCTGTTTAAAATATTCAAATATTCAGCAGCTTAAAATACGCGTGCATCAAGTATGGAACTTCCAATTGGCCATGCCCTTCTGAGCCGAACGGCAACACTCCGGACACTCCTCCAACTCTATGGCAGTATCAGGATACTTGTCATCATCTCAGATGACAGCTGTAGTGGCACATCAAAAATCAGTCTTTCCACAGAAGACCTGACCAAAAGCTGTTACCCAGCACTTTTCCCAGCATGCTCCAGGATCTGGGTATCAGAGGCCAAACTCAAAACATTAAAACACCACCAACAGCTCTTGTGGTTTTCACCGGTTTCCTTGCAAGTAGTATCCCAAAAGTAACAAGTAACTTTAAAAATAAATCACTTTCACACTTCCCCCACTGTCTGATGCTGTCCAATCTCAGCACAGAACACAGAGCCCCATCTAACAGGCTTATGTATCAGACGTGAACATTTCCTACAGACACTGGACTACCTCCCAAAGACATCAACGGCTCACTTCAGCTTCAGGGGGACCTTCCACTCTCTGAAGCACACAGCTCCCAAATCTCCAAAAGCATATCCTGCAGGTGCTCAGGAAAATGGGCACCTGCTTTCAATACAAGTTCCGTTCAGTCAGCCTTGTCACTCAGACATTACCAGAGACTCCGTTCCCTCACTACCTTCATGTCACCCACAGGAAGCTGAGCTCATGCAGCCCTGACTCCCAGGACCAGCCAGCTCCCTTCGACAGAAACAGCTAGAGTTCCAACTTGAGCTCTGCTACTACATGTCTAGTGGATTCCCAGTAGATATCCAAACTGAAAACCAAACAGTTCTTATTTTCATTGGGTCTACTAGACCTAGTGGCCACATTGACATCATGCTGTTGACATGTTACACATCTTAAACCAACATCATACTCCTATGCTACCAGGGACACTCATGCTGCATTTTATTCCATGTTCCATTTACCTCCAAGTCGTTAATTATTCTTTCCTCTGAGGCTTTGCATACTGTCGAGGTCAGACCTATTCAAGCACTGAAGTGTTAAATTAAGGATCGCTCCAAGTGAGACCGCACTTTGAGAAACACAGGACGGAAAAATTCTGATGCGACTATCTTAAAATTCAGGCAAGCAGTTCTTTTTCTTCTGTTCTCTATTCATGTTATTAAAAACCAAACAGCTGAAGTCCTACAGCCGGATAATACTTAGCAAACGATCTTAACTCAAGACCTCGTTTGTATAAACTGAAAATACTTGTTTTCATTTACATAACTATGTATTTCTATATATTTTCACACTGTAGAATTAAATGACATCTACATTGATAAATACCTCACAATGCAATGAAATAACTATTAAAAAACCACTAAAAGTCAAGAGAAGCTACAGAGGCCAAGCTGACTATGACCAGATAAAGTCTTACTACCGTCAAGGAAAACACGGTTACTAAAATTCTGTTTCTGCACAACAGAAATTACTTTAGGAGAGCCAATTTGCTGATTTTTTAAATTTTTTTTTTTTAAATTACCTTATACACACTTTTCTGACTCATCTGACAATAAAAGCCTTGTCATTTGATAACTTTCACACTGGAAAATGTAATACCTATCTAATTAGTCAGAGATTTTTTCCCCCACTTTACACACACCAAGTTCTTTCCAAACTGAATTTACGGCTTTTGAGCTGAGCAGTAATAACCCTTTAATGACTCATGGTGACAAAGATCTAGTTACCAAACATCTCCCAAAGACAAAGTTGGTCAGAAAGTAAAACATTTTCACAAGCCACAGTGCAGCTGAAAGAGGAACAATTTACAATACCACAAAGGACAGTGGGTGCACTAAATATTCAGACCTATTAACTGCTGCATAAACAGCTCCTCTTGTTCATGGGAAGCGTCTGCTGTTCAACTTGGCCTGGAACAATGTTCCTGTTCAACACAGTGTTTTTTATGCTGTTAATAATGACGTATCACAGTGACCTAGAACTCTTGCCGAGGCTATCGCCAAGCAGGAGGAGCAGGCGCTTTACGCCAATTACAGTGGCAAGGTGGAGCTTTTATAGCAATGACTACACTAGGACAAGACAGTGGGTTTTGGAGCGTCTCTGTTTAGGGAAGATGTGACATTAAGTAAACAGAGTCCTACAAACGGCAGGTAAAGGACAAACCTTGCAGACCTTCTCTGCAGTATCCTCTAGCATCATAGGGAAATCCTCCATCATCGAATCGTAAAACAGACAGCAAACTAGATCGGCCAAGACAGAACCTAACATTTCAAACGTGCCCAATTCACAGATCAATACAACTCCCTTTTTACTAGTTGGTTTTAAATGCAGGGTAAGGCCATGGTAGAGAACTATGTATTAATATATCACCCCATAAGCAGCACCTGGTTAAAAAAATCATCTTTTCTCCTCCTCCACACATTCCCACCAATCATTTTGTGTCTCGATTCTCAATAATACCTATTATTTTTCAAATAAACTATAATACTAACAAATATTACATTCGTGCCAGGAAACAATGGATCAAAGCACAGATACACAGGAAGAGTCATCAACTCCAGGAATCTTTCTTGGATTTAAAAAAAGAAGGAACTCCAAGACCACTTGTTGAATACTGAGTCATTCGATGGGATGTTCAATCTTTGTCATTACACAACACTCAGCCAATAAAAACATTAAAGGGAACCATTTCAAAGTATCAAAGAGCCACGACTGTGTTAGGAATCACTTAAAACCAGTTTTTCCCCTCTGCACACCCATTGTTTAGTTAACCAAAATGTTCCTGAATGAAGGTATCAGAAGACTGACATCCCAGTTGCCTGGTTTTTAACCCTGGAAAGCTGGGACATCCCAAGTTTGCTGCTACTTTGAACAGAGCGAAAACAGGAGTAAAATTCGACATAATCAACACAAACAAATAAGGCAGCGAGATCACGCTGGTGGACTTCAAACCCCGCCGACAAGAAAAGCTATCCCAGGCCAATTCCGGCAACAGACCTTGAGGGCAGGGGATGCATTTAACGTGAAGCTATTTTTACTTTTAAATTCCACCTTCTCGATTTGCAGCAACATACAGTCTGTGGCGTTCAACACTACCAACAGCAGTGTCACGATTCCAAGGAGCCAATTCCAGATTACCACAATCTGCACTAGAGCTACGACAACGGTTATGTGCATGAGTCACGTGAAAAAGACCCCAACAAGAAGCAGATGATATTCCACCTTCCAAATTACTTGCTTTTAAGTGTTGTCATGTTTCAATCCTTCCTATCCAGTCCTAAACGAACCCATTTGAGAAGTTAAACAACATACATTAGCCTCAAATGCATTAGACTAACATTTTTAAGTACAGTTTTTCCCCTTGTCTCATTTGCACAGCGCTCTGAAACGTACTTATTGTTTTGTGGTTTTCTTAGGTCCTCCTAATGGTTCCAGAATGCGAAGCAGCCTGGCTATCAGAGAAGCAGAGAGAATTAACCCCGGCCCAAAATGCTGTTAATGACTGAAATTTCTAGGAATGCAAAGCACTATAAAACCAGGACTCTGGGCTTTTGGTCACCAAGGAAAATATGTGTAAGCTACCACAGGACATGTTCTTTAGCCTTCCCCTTGAGCTGTGTGGAATAAAACTCAGGATAAATGTGTTATAGACCTTATTTTGGCTGACAGAGTAAAGCAGATAAAAAAAGAAAAAAGCTTAATCAGGTAATTATGAATTCAAAGCCTTGTCAACAGCTCCATAAGTCCTATGCACTTTTTAATTTAAATTGTCGTTTGCATAGGGCCATACTAACACACTTCACTGTTAGCCTAAAGGTCAGCAAATCCATTCCGAGTTCCTGAGGCAAGAAAACCAACAAAATTATTTGTCCGGTTCAGATGTTTAGGCTTAAACTGGATCTGAGTTATATACACATCAAAGGTATTAAGTCAATAATAATAACGGATAATTGTCCTAATAAAATAACTCTGAATAAGCAGCTGCACTGAAAAAAATAAGCGTTTTTTTAAAACCAAGCTGTAAGATTTTCCCCCGGTTACCCTTAACCCGTGTCACACACTCTCTTACTAACACGGTAACAGCGAGTGCTCTCCACGGAGTATTAAGACCACAAGTCTCGTTCTGCTTCAGGTTTTCATTTTGCTTAGTCTGCTCTACAGAAATTTTCCTAATATATGCATTAGCCTGAAATCAAATTTATGCCTCAAGAATACATATTTCATGCTCCAAGTACATAAAGACAGGGTGCAGTAGAGATCACTGACTGAGGGTGGCTTCCTACAGACAGGATTTCTCATCTAGGATTTATTCCGTATTCCCTGTATCAACACTTTGTTTTATATCACATCAACACGGCTTCCTTCCAGCTTGAAGACACTTGCTTGAAGCATTTAAAAGCTTCACAGTAGCTTTTTAATTAAGAGAAAAAAAAAAAAAGGAATCACACATTTTCCCCCAACCTGCTCCTGCAATAAGAAATCCGAGCGCAGCCAGACCTGGCAGCGTATTAACAACTCAAAACAGAAGTGGAAAAGAGAAATTCCTGCTTTGGTTTTGTCTCTCTTTATGAATGTGCAATTTAAAAATCGAAGCTATCAATAAGTAATATGTGTGATCAGATAGGCTTTGGGTTTTAATTGATCTGATGGATCAATAAAACAAGTATAGTCGGTTAGAAGCTTGTCTGAAAGCCAGGCCAGCCAAAGGTATTTTGTGGGAATACAGTGTTCTTCTCTAATATAAATATTAATTTGTTCTGGTTGTCCATTACACCATCAAAAATTCCACTCTGTGCCTCTAAAACAATATAAAAATAAGTCCACTAAAAATGGAAAATAAAATGAGAAACACTTCTAGAATTAGGCAAGAACATGTCCTGACATAAAACTTAAAACCTAAGTTCAGGTAACATTAAAATCTAAATTGTTGATTCTAAACACGGAATTTTTCTCAGTGCCCTTTACGGGTACAAAATATAACCACCGGATGCTACTGAGAACTACTGATTCTATCACGTTTTTCTTCGTGCCCTTACCTTTCAAGGACCACTCATCTTCGGAAGAG